>NW_026285387.1:0-5446 GCF_023373465.1 Oncorhynchus keta | reverse complement strand
TCTCTATTGTATTATGACAGACCAGCTAGATCTACTGTCTCAATTGTATTATGACAGACCAGCTAGATCTACTGTCTCTATTATATTATGACAGACCAGCTAGATCTACTGTCTCTATTATATTATGACAGACCAGCTAGATCTACTGTTTCTATTATATCATGACAGACCAGCTAGATCTACTGTCTCTATCATAATATGACAGACCAGCTAGATCTACTGTTTCTATTATATCATGACAGACCAGCTAGAACTACTGTCTCAATTGTATTATGACAGACCAGCTAGATCTACTCTCTCTATTATATTATGACAGACTAGCTAGATCTACTCTCTCTATTATATTATGACAGACCAGCTAGATCTACTGTCTCAATTGTATTATGACAGACCAGCTAGATCTACTGTCTCTATTATATTATGACAGACCAGCTAGATCTACTGTCTCTATTATATTATGACAGACCAGCTAGATCTACTTTTTCTATTATATCATGACAGACCAGCTAGATCTACTGTCTCTATCATAATATGAGAGACCAGCTCGATCTACTGTCTCTATTATATTATGACAGACCAGCTAGATCTACTGTCTCTATTGTATTATGACAGACCAGCTAGATCTACTGTCTCTATGTCTCTATTATATTATGACAGACCAGCTAGATCTACTGTCTCTATTATATTATGACAGACCAGCTAGACCTACTGTCTCTATTATATTATGACATACCAGCTAGATCTACTGTCTGTATTGTATTATGACAGACCAGCTAGATCTACTGTCTCTATGTCTCTATTATATCATGACAGACCAGCGAGATCTACTGTCTCTATTATATTATGACAGACCAGCTAGACCTACTGTCTCTATTATATTATGACATACCAGCTAGATCTACTGTCTCTATTATATTTTGACAGACCAGCTAGATCTACTGTCTCTATTATATTATGACAGACCAGCTAAATCTACTGTCGCTATGTCTCTATTATATTATGACATACCAGCTAGATCTACTGTCTCTATTATATTAAGACACACCAGCTAGATCTACTGTCTCTATTATATTATGACAGACCAGCTAGATCTACTGTCTCTGTGTCTCTATTATATTATGACAGATCTGCTAAATCTACTGTGTCTATGTCTCTATTGTAATATGACATACCAGCTAGATCTACTGTCTCTATTATATTATGACAGACAAACTGGATATACTGTCTCGATTGTATTATGACAGACCAGCTAGATCTACTGTCTCAATTGTATTATGACAGACCAGCTAGATTTACTCTCTCTATTATATTATGACAGACCAGGTAGATCTAATGTCTCTATTATATTATAACAGACCAGCTAGATCTACTGTCTCTATTATATTATGACAGACCAGCTAGATCTACTGTCTCTATTGTATTATGACAGACCAGCTAGATCTACTGTCTCTGTGTCTCTATTATATTATGACAGACCCGCTAAATCTACTGTGTCTATGTCTCTATTATAATATTACATAATAGCTAGATCTACTGTCTCTATTATATTATGACATTCCAGCTAGATCTACTGTCTCTATTATATTATGACAGACCAGCTAGATATACTCTCTCTATTATATTATGACAGACCAGCTAGATCTACTGTCTCTATCATATTATGACAGACCAGCTAGATCTACTGTCTCTATTATATTATGACAGACAAACTGGATATACTGTCTCTATTATATTATGACAGACCAGCTAGATCTACTGTTTCTATTATATCATGACAGACCAGCTAGATCTACTGTCTCTATCATAATATGACAGACCAGCTCGATCTACTGTCTCTATTATATTATGACAGACCAGCTAGAACTACTGTCTCAATTGTATTATGACAGACCAGCTAGATTTACTCTCTCTATTATATTATGACAGACCAGCTAGATCTAATGTCTCTATTATATTATGACAGACCAGCTAGATCTACTGTCTCTATTATATTATGACAGACCAGGTAGATATACTGTCTCTATTATATTATGACAGACCAGCTAGATCTACTGTGTCTATGTCTCTATTATATTATGACAGACCAGCTAGATCTACTGTCTCTATTATATTATGACATTCCAGCTAGATCTACTGTCTCTATTGTATTATGACAGACCAGCTAGATCTACTGTCTCGATTGTATTATGACAGACCAGCTAGATCTACTGTCTCTATTATATTATGACAGACCAGCTAGATCTACTGTCTCTATTATATTATGACAGACCAGCTAGATCTACTGTTTCTATTATATCATGACAGACCAGCTCGATCTACTGTCTCTATTATATTATGACAGACCAGCTAGATCTAATGTCTCTATTATATTATGACAGACCAGCTAGATCTACTGTCTCTATTATATTATGACAGACCAGGTAGATCTACTGTCTCTATTATATTATGACAGACCAGCTAGATCTACTGTCTCTATTGTATTATGACAGACCAGCTAGATCTACTGTCTCTATGTCTCTATTATATTATGACAGACCAGCTAGATCTACTGTCTCTATTATATTATGACAGACCAGCTAGACCTACTGTCTCTATTATATTATGACATACCAGCTAGATGTAATGTCTCTATTGTATTATGACAGACCAGCTAGATCTACTGTCTCTATGTCTCTATTATATTATGACAGACCAGCTAGATCTACTGTCTCTATTATATTATGACAGACCAGCTAGACCTACTGTCTCTATTATATTATGACAGACTAGCTGATCTACTGTCTCTATTATATTTTGACAGACCAGCTAGATCTACTGTCTCTATTATATTATGACAGACCAGCTAAATCTACTGTCGCCATGTCTCTATTATATTATGACATACCAGCTAGATCTACTGTCTCTATTATATTAAGACACACCAGCTAGATCTACTGTCTCTATTATATTATGACAGGCAAGCTTGACCTACTGTCTCGATTGTATTATGACAGACCAGCTAGATCTACTGTCTCTATTGTATTATGACAGACCAGCTACATCTACTGTTTCTATCATATTATGACAGACAAACTGGATATACTGTCTCTATTATATTATGACAGACCAGCTAGATCTACTGTTTCTATTATATCATGACAGACCAGCTAGATCTACTGTCTCTATTATATTATGTCAGACAAACTGGATATACTGTCTCTATTATATTATGACAGACCAGCTAGATCTACTGTTTCTATTATATTTTGACAGACCAGCTAGATCTACTGTCTCTATTATATTATGACAGACCAGCTAAATCTACTGTCGCTATGTCTCTATTATATTATGACATACCAGCTAGATCTACTGTCTCTATTATATTAAGACACACCAGCTAGATCTACTGTCTCTATTGTATTATGACAGACCAGCTAGATCTACAGTGTCTCCTGACCCCTCCTGTCTCAGCCTCCAGTATTTATGCTGCAGTAGTTTATGTGTCGGGGGGCTAGGGTCAGTTTGTTATATCTGGAGTACTTCTCCTGTCCTATTCGGTGTCCTGTGTGAATCTAAGTGTGCGTTCTCTAATTCTCTCCTTCTCTCTTTTCTTTCTCTCTCTCGGAGGACCTGAGCCCTAGGACCATGTCCCAGGACTACTGACATGAGGATATTATGTCCCCAGTCCACTGGCCATGCTCCTGCTCCAGTTTCAACTGACCTGAGCCGGACCGTGCCCCAGGACTACCTGACATGAAGGCTCCTTGCTGTCCCCAGTCCACCTGATTGCTGCAGACTCCAGTTTCAACTACTGTTCTGCCTTATTATTATATGACGACCATGCTGGTCATTTCTAACATTTGAACATCTTGGTCATGTTCTGTTATAATCTCTACCGGGCACAGCCAGAAGAGGACTGGCCACCCCACATATGTATGCACACATGACTGTAAGTCGCTTTGGATAAAAGCGTCTGCTAAATGGCATATATTATTATTATTATTATTATTACATAGCCCGGTTCCTCTCTAGGTTTCTTCCTAGGTTTTGGCCTTTCTAGGGAGTTTTTCCTAGCCACCGTGCTTTTACACCTGCATTGTTTGCTGTTTGGGGTTTTAGGCTGGGTTTCTGGACAGCACTTTGAGATATCAGCTGATGTACGAAGGGCTATATAAATAAATTTGATTTGATTTACTGTCTCTATTGTATTATGACAGACCAGCTAGATCTACTGTCTCGATTGTATTATGACAGACCAGCTAGATCTACTGTCTCTATTATATTATGACAGACCAGCTAGATCTACTGTCTCTATTATATTATGACAGACCAGCTAGATCTACTTTTTCTATTATATCATGACAGACCAGCTAGATCTACTGTCTCTATCATAATATGAGAGACCAGCTCGATCTACTGTCTCTATTATATTATGACAGACCAGCTAGATCTACTGTCTCTATTGTATTATGACAGACCAGCTAGATCTACTGTCTCTATGTCTCTATTATATTATGACAGACCAGCTAGATCTACTGTCTCTATTATATTATGACAGACCAGCTAGACCTACTGTCTCTATTATATTATGACATACCAGCTAGATCTACTGTCTGTATTGTATTATGACAGACCAGCTAGATCTACTGTCTCTATGTCTCTATTATATCATGACAGACCAGCTTGTGATCTACTGTCTCTATTATATTATGACAGACCAGCTAGACCTACTGTCTCTATTATATTATGACATACCAGCTAGATCTACTGTCTCTATTATATTTTGACAGACCAGCTAGATCTACTGTCTCTATTATATTATGACAGACCAGCTAAATCTACTGTCGCTATGTCTCTATTATATTATGACATACCAGCTAGATCTACTGTCTCTATTATATTAAGACACACCAGCTAGATCTACTGTCTCTATTATATTATGACAGACCAGCTAGATCTACTGTCTCTGTGTCTCTATTATATTATGACAGATCTGCTAAATCTACTGTGTCTATGTCTCTATTGTAATATGACATACCAGCTAGATCTACTGTCTCTATTATATTATGACATTCTAGCTAGATCTACTGTCTCTATTGTATTATGACAGACCAGCTAGATCTACTGTCTCAATTGTATTATGACAGACCAGCTAGATCTACTGTCTCTATTATATTATGACAGACCAGCTAGATCTACTGTCTCTATTATATTATGACAGACCAGCTAGATCTACTGTTTCTATTATATCAGACCAGCTAGATCTACTGTCTCTATCATAATATGACAGACCAGCTAGATCTACTGTTTCTATTATATCATGACAGACCAGCTAGAACTACTGTCTCAATTGTATTATGACAGACCAGCTAGATCTACTCTCTCTATTATATTGGCGACAGACTAGCTAGATCTACTCTCTATTATATTATGACAGACCAGCTAGATCTACTGTCTCAATTGTATT
>NW_026285386.1:0-4662 GCF_023373465.1 Oncorhynchus keta | reverse complement strand
CAGGTTGAGGTGAAGGGAGTGAAGGAGTTCCCATGGCTTAGTCTGAACAGTGTGGAGATGTGTGCAGAGTCAACGATACTACAGACTAGAGAAAAGGACCAACAGGTCGAGATGAAGGGAATGAAGGAGTTCCCATGGCTTAGTCTGAACAGTGTGGAGATGTGTGCAGAGTCAACGATACTACAGACTAGAGAAAAGGACCAACAGGTTGAGATGAAGGGAATGAAGGAGTTCCCATGGCTTAGTCTGAACAGTGTGGAGATGTGTGCAGAGTCAACGATACTACAGACTAGAGAAAAGGACCAACAGGTCGATATGAAGGAACGAAGGAGTTCCCATGGCTTAGTCTGAACAGTGTGGAGATGTGTGCAGAGTCAACGATACTACAGACTAGAGAAAAGGACCAACAGGTCGAGATGAAGGGAATGGAGGAGTTCCCAATGGCTTAGTCTGAACAGTGTGGAGATGTGTGCAGAGTCAACGATACTACAGACTAGAGAAAAGGACCAACAGGTCGAGATGAAGGGAATGAAGGAGTTCCCATGGCTTAGTCTGAACAGTGTGGAGATGTGTGCAGAGTCAACGATACTACAGACTAGAGAAAAGGACCAACAGGTCGAGATGAAGGGAATGAAGGAGTTCCCATGGCTTAGTCTGAACAGTGTGGAGATGTGTGCAGAGTCAACGATACTACAGACTAGAGAAAAGGACCAACAGGTCGAGATGAAGGGAATGAAGGAGTTCCCATGGCTTAGTCTGAACAGTGTGGAGATGTGTGCAGAGTCAACGATACTACAGACTAGAGAAAAGGACCAACAGGTCGAGATGAAGGGAATGAAGGAGTTCCCATGGCTTAGTCTGAACAGTGTGGAGATGTGTGCAGAGTCAACGATACTACAGACTAGAGAAAAGGACCAACAGGTCGAGATGAAGGGAATGAAGGAGTTCCCATGGCTTAGTCTGAACAGTGTGGAGATGTGTGCAGAGTCAACGATACTACAGACTAGAGAAAAGGACCAACAGGTCGAGATTAAGGGAATGGAGGAGTTCCCATGGCTTAGTCTGAACAGTGTGGAGATGTGTGCAGAGTCAACGATACTACAGACTAGAGAAAAGGACCAACAGGTTGAGATGAAGGGAATGAAGGAGTTCCCATGGCTTAGTCTGAACAGTGTGGAGATGTGTGCAGAGTCAACGATACTACAGACTAGAGAAAAGGACCAACAGGTCGATATGAAGGGAATGAAGGAGTTCCCATGGCTTAGTCTGAACAGTGTGGAGATGTGTGCAGAGTCAACGATACTACAGACTAGGAGAAAAGGACCAACAGGTCGATATGAAGGAGTTCCTATGGCTTAGTCTGAAATAGTGGAGATGTGTGCAGAGTCAACGATACTAGGGACTAGAGAAAAGGGGACCAACAGGTCGAGATGAAGGGGAATGAAGGGAGATCCCATGGGTTTAGTCTGAACAGCGTGAGATGTGTGCAGAGTCAACGATACAGACTAGGAGAAAAGGACCAACAGGTCGAGATGAAGTAATAAGGGAGGTTCCAATGTGGTTTAGTCTGAACAGTGTGGAGATGCAGAGTCAACGATACTCACAGACTAGAGAAAAGGGACCAACAGGTCGAGCAGGAAGGAGTTCCATGGCTTAGTCTGAACAGTGTGAGATGTGTGCAGAGTCAACGATACTACAGACTAGAGAAAAGGACCAACAGGTTGAGATGAAGGGAATGAGGAGTTCCAATGGCTTAGTCTGAACAGTGTGGAGATGTGTGCAGAGTCAACGATACTACAGACTAGGGAGAAAAGGACCAACAGGTTGAGATTAAGGGAATGAAGGAGTTCCATGGCTTAGTCTGAACAGTGTGGAGATGTGTGCAGAGTCAACGATACTACAGACTAGAGAAATGACCAACAGGTTGAGATTAAGGGAATGGAGGAGTTCCCATGGCTTAGTCTGAACAGTGTGAGATGTGCAGAGTCAACGATACTACAGACTAGAGAAAGGACCAACAGGTCGAGATTAAGGGAATGAAGGAGTTCCCATGGCTTAGTCTGAACAGTGTGGAGATGTGTGCAGAGTCTGACTAGAGAAAAGGACCAACAGGTCGAGATGAAGGGAATGGAGGAGTTCCCAATGGCTTAGTCTGAACAGTGTGGAGATGTGATCACTATACAGACTAGAGAAAAGGACCAACAGGTCGAGATGAAGGGAATGAAGGAGTTCCATGGCTTGTGGAACTAACAGTGTGAGATGTGCAGAGTCAACGATACTACAGACTAGAGAAAAGGACCAACAGGTCGATATGAAGGGAATGAAGGAGTTCCCATGGCTTAGTCTGAACAGTGTGGAGATGTGTGCAGAGTCAACGATACTACAGACTAAAACCACAATAATACGCAAGCAAAGACAGACGGACACCGGTAAGAACATCTGATGTTTGGATCGCGTGTTAATGCATTGTTCCCTGAACAAGTTCAGGAGCCAAAGCTCAACATTACCCTTTTCTTTTCAAGTGTGCCCAGCTTATTGGAGCTATTTTGGAAACAGGTAAAGGAGAGTTTAGAATGTTTAAAAGGGGTAGAGGTCGTTGAATATGTGTAGAAATCCAAGTTAGTTATTCAAAGTTTGTTAGCTAGCAATGACAAACTGGCTACCAGTGCCAGGTGTGTCAGGGGAAGTGTAGAATTTCATTTAATGTTGATGTGATCGAATAGCGAAGCCTACAAAAATGGCGCCCCACCACAAACACATGAAACGGCAGTTGGTTACAAATGGCCGCCCGCCACCACAAACGCATGAAACGGCAGTTGGTTACAAAATGGCCGCCCCGCCACCAAAATGAACCAGTTGGTTACCCCCCGCCATCTACGCTTTGTTCTGACAGGAAGTAAAAGATGTTTCCATGCCAGGTAGGAATAGAGCACTGTCTCAAATGGCACACTCAGCACAGCGCCGGAGAGACAGGATCTGCTAAAGCATTCAAGCTACATTTCTCATACAGGCACGCTAAAGATGTCCAAAATGAACTCCCTCTGCCTCGCCTGTAACACAAAAAAAGAAAAAATGACATCCGGATGATTTAGGTTTGTCTATACACTGTATGGCCACTAGACTAAGGATGGGTGAATGAAGGAATAGAAAACTAGACTCTAAAACTACATGAACCAATCAGAGCTGCCAGCGACACCATGTGAACCAAGGAGCTTAGCCCAACAGACCAATCAGGCGATCTGGGCACAGGGCCCAGGAACCCAGACAGGTCAATTAATCACTGACAGAAATCAGCCCTGACAGTCTAGATTAATCACATTCAGAGTGATCATCCACCATGCTGGCATGTCGGTGGCAGCGCCAAAACAGGGTCCATGCCAAAAGAAAACATTTGGCTAGGCTTAGTGTGGACAAAAACATTGTCATGGTTGCAACGTTCTGATGAGACATTCCTTCTCCAACTGACACTAGAACTCTGGCCATTCTTGTCCACTATGATGAGGAATTCTGGAAGACTGAGAGTACAAATTCTAGAACTCCCCTCAGATTCTACATTCTATGGTTCTAAATTCTATAGTTCATGTCTATTGGTAGAATGTCAAGAGTGTGGATCAATGGAGTGTGAGGCAGTGCAGACAGTAGGCTACTGAGAACTCACCCTTGGGCCTCAAGTTCATCTCGGCGAGTCGGTCATTGTACCGCTCACTGTCACCATTCACTGTCTTGTAAGCCTGAATGGAACAGACAGAGAGGTTGGAGGGACACGCCACATTAAAAGAACACAGATTGTGAATCTAGCTGCATTTCAAAATGGCTGCCTTGATCTAAGTTGAGAACCTGAATCCTCTTTCCTCAGCACTTTTAATTATTTTTTTTACCTTTATTTAACCAGGCAAGTCAGAACACATTCTTATTTTCACGACGGCCTGGGAACAGTGGGTTAACTGCCTGTTCAGGGGCAGAATGACAGATTTGTACCTTTGTCAGCTTCGGGGTTTGAACTCACAACCTTCCGGTTACTAGTCCAACGCTCTAACCACTAGGCTACGCTGCCACTAGTAAGTAACAGTGTAGTGTTAAATAAAGGAGTGGCCTGTAACGAACGGTTCTCTGTAGAACGGGTATAACGGTCTTTAAAAAGCACCACTGCTGCGGTAAGGATTCTCCATGACAACAGTTACCACAAGGCTATACAGTGAGCTCCAGAAGTGGCTTTTGGCTCTGTACGCCTGCACTTTAATGCAAATGACTAGAGGTTCAAATGCAGACTGTCAGCTTTCAATTGGAGGGTATTTTCATCCATACCTGGTGAACCGTTTAGAAATTACAAAACTTTTTGTACATGGTCCCCTAAAATGGGGGGGACTAACAGTTTTGGGAGAATTTCACTTGTATGAGTGTTAAGTAGTCCAAAGTGTAGTATTTGGTCCCGTATTCAGAGCATTAGACGACAACGCCAAGCTTGTGACTATACCGCTTGTTTTGCTTGTTCCAGATTATTTTATATAGAAATAATAAATAAAATGGTAAACAATGTGTCATTTTAGAGTCATTATAAATAAGAATAATATATGATAAAGTGATGTGGTTGCTACCATATTACAGAGACAATCCTGAATAATGATGAGTGAGAAAGTCACACACCAATATCATACATGCTAA
>NW_026285385.1:0-5425 GCF_023373465.1 Oncorhynchus keta | reverse complement strand
CGCAGCAAAAGGTGGCTACAAAGTATTAACTTAAGGGGGCTGAATAATTTTGCACGCCCAATTTTTCAGTTTTGATTTGTTAAAAAGTTTGAAATATCCAATAAATGTCGTTCCACTTCATGATTGTGTCCCACTTGTTGTTGATTCTTCACAAAAAAATACAGTTTTATATATTTATGTTTGAAGCCTGAAATGTGGCAAAAGGTCACAAAGTTCAAGGGGTCAATACTTTCGCAAGGCACTGTATATTAACACCACAATTCAAAAGTTTGTGGTCACTTAGAAATGTTCTTGTTTTTTAAAGAAAGGCACATTTTTTGTCCATTAAAATCACATCAAATTGATCAGAAATACAGTGTAGACATTGTTAATGTTGTAAATTCGTAGCTGAAAACTGCAGATTATTTAATGGAATGTCTACATAGGCATACAGAGGCCCATTATCAGTAACCATCACTCCTGTGTTCCAATGGCACGTTGTGTTAGCTTATCCAAGTTCATAATTTTAAAAAGTAAATTGATCATTAGATAACCCTATTGCAATTATGTTAGTGTAATGCATACGATGGGAGACAGAGAGCTGATTTCAAGCGCAGGGTGTAGCAGGTGTTAATTTGTAAAGGACCACAGGAGGAGACAGGTAGCTGGGTCCAGGGGCAGGCAGAAGGTCATACACAGGGGTCCGATAAGGCAACAGTACAGGCAGGGAAAAGGCTAGCAACATAGTCCAGGAGATCAGGCAAGAGGTTGATGACATGAAATCCGATAGGCAAAGAACAGGCAGGAATAGGCGTCGTTAGTGAGGATGGCCAAAACTATGATACACAGGTGGACTAATACCGGGAAAACAGAGCTCGAATAGAAATGTGTATCAAAACAAACAATACCTCACAATGATGGTAAAAGAACTGAACTAAACAGTGTGTGTAAATGCATACAGGTGTGTGAACAGGTGATCCGAATACAGGTGGATTGGAATCTGGAGAGTGAGCTGCGTTCAGGTGATCTGTCACGACTTCCACCGAAGGTGGCTCCTCCCCCTGTTCGGCGGCGCTCGATGGCCGCCGTCACCAGTCTATTAGCTGCCACCGATCCCTTTTCTTTTCTGTTGGTTTGTCTGATTGTTTTCACCGGTTGCTTATTTTGGTTCATCAATGGTCTATTTAAACTTTCCAGTGCCCGCCATTTTTGTGCGGGGTTATTCCTACTGTCAGTGGTGAAGTTGTTTTTCCCTGCGTAATTTGTTATATGTTATTTCCTGGTTTTTGGAGACATACCTGATTTATGGTCATTGCCTGAATGTTGGCTAGACCATGCGAAATAAAAGCATACATTGGAAGTATTGCTCTCTGCGCCTGACACTACACCCACCACTCCTAGAATTCCGTGACAGAATCTACGTGTTTGAGAGTGTGAGTTGGAAGCAGACATTACAGATAGCACAGCTGAAAACTGTTGTTCTGATTAAAGAAGCAACAAAACTGGCCTTCCTTAGACTAGTTGAGTATCTGGAGCATCAGCATTTAGTGGGTTCGATTACAGGCTCAAAATGGACAGAAACAAATAACTTTCTTCTGAAACTCGTCAGTCTATTCTTGTTCATATGGCAGGCAAAAACCTGAGAAAAAATCCAAACAGGAAGTGGGAAATCTGAGGTTTGTAGGTCTTAGCCTATCCAATATACAGTGTCTGTGGGGTCATATTGCACTTCTTAAGTCTTCCACAAGATGTCAACAGTCCTTGGAACCTTGTTTCAGGCTTCTACTGTGAAGCGGGAGAGAATGAGAGCTGAACTTGCAGGCTTGTTTATCCAGTTGCTGTGCGTTTTGTTGCCAACCTATTTTGCTACCTGACAACTTTACGGTTTTCACTTTTTAATTACCATTCATATATTTATTTTTAGTTTTTCCTCAACTTTTTTCTACTCCGGACGCTTTATCTGACACACGATTCAATAGGACCTCCAACAGCCGAAGCTAAGTAGTAACATTAACATGATGCCTTCTAATTGTAAAGTCATGTACGCCTTACGGCTTTTAGGATAGCTGTGCTACAAGCCCAGCTTCAGACGCACCGTTAGACAAGGGTAATTTCAGCAAAGGAAAGGATGAAACACACTGAAGCAATGCCTGGGCACAGATAGTAATATAAATCCCCTCGCACAGTCCCCGCAGCCGGACAACTTTCTCACGGTTTCTGGAAGGAAATGCTGTAGGAAAGCTCAACTGTGCTCGCCATTCAGCCGACAGAAACTTTCAACCGGTTTTCCCCATTAAGCAGCTGGTCGGAGTCAGAGGCCGAGTCTTCTGGTCTCTACCTCCCGTTACGGGGTCTGAGACGTTGAAGCTTTCCCACCATTAGCTCTGACAAATTGAAAACTCTAGTCATTGGTGACTCCATTACCCGCAGTAATAGACTTAAAACGAATCATCCAGCGATCATACACTGTTTACCAGGGGCAGGGCTACCGACGTTAAGGCTAATCTGAAGATGGTGCTGGCTAAAGCTAAAATGGCGAGTGTAGAGAGTATAGAGATATTGTTATCCACGTCGGCACCAACGATGTTAGGATGAAAACAGTCAGAGATCACTAAGCGCAACATAGCTTTGCGTGCATATCAGCTAGAAAGATGTCGGCATCGAGTAATTGTCTCTGGCCCTCCCCAGTTAGGGGAGTGATGAGCCTACAGCAGAGTCTCACAACTCACCGCTGGTTGAAAACTGTTTTCTTCCCCTCCCAAAAGATAGAATTTGTAGATAACTGGCCCTCTTTCTGGGACTCGCCCACAAAACAGGACCAAGCCTGACCTGCTGAGGAGGACGGACTCCATCCTAGCTGAGGGGTGCTCCTCATCTTATCTACCAACATAGACAGGGCTTAACTCCTCTAGCTCCACAATGAAATAGGTGCAGGCCAGGCAGCAGGTTGTTAGCCAGCCTGCCAGCATAGTGGAGTCTGCCACAGCATAGTCAGTGTAGTCAGCTCAGCTATCACCACAGACTGTGTCTGTGCCCGACCTAGGTTGGGCAAAACTAAACATGAAGTGGTGTTCTTCTAGCACCTCACTAGGATAAAGACCACCTCCATTCCTGTCCATTACTGAAGGAGATCATGATACCTCACATCTCAAAATAGGGCTACTTAATGTTAGATCCCTTACTTCAAAGGTAATTATAGTCAATGAACTAATCACTGATCATAAACTTGATGTGATTGGCCTGACTGAAACATGGCTTAAGCCTGATGAATTTACCTGTTTTAATGGAGGTCACCTCCTGGCTACACTAGTGACCATATCCTCGTGCATCCCCAAGCAAAAAGGCGGAGGTGTTGCTAACATTTACGATAGCAAATTTCACTTACAAAAATGACGTTATCGTCTTTGAGCTTCTAGTCATGAAATCTAAACTCAATCACTTTTATAGCTACTGTTTACAGGCCTCCTGGGCCATATACAGTGTTTCTCACTGAGTTCCCCTGAATCCCACTGACCCCAGTCACAGTGCAGATAATACCCACCCTTTGGTGATTTTTTAATATTCACATGGAAAGTCCACAGACCACTCCAAAGGCTTTCGGAGCCATCATCGACTAGTGGGTTTTGTCCAACATGTCTCTGACCCACTCACTGTCACAGTCATACGCTGACCTAGTTTTGTCCCATGGAATAAATGTTGTCGATCTTAATGTTTTTCCTCATAATCCTGGGACCATCGGACCAACGCCATTTATTACGTTTGTACTGTAACAAATGTAACTGCTTCAGACCAATCAAGGACCACAAAGATTCCTTTGATTGCCCTTTTTCCAGACTCTCTGCTCTACCAAGGACGCCAGAGGACAAAATCAGTTAACCACCCAACTGATGGATCTTCATTTAACCTTGTAATATTCTAGATGCAAAGTTAAAATTCCCTCAAAACTAAAAACATTTCTCATAAGAAACTAGCTCCCTGGTACACAGAAAATACCCGAGCTCTGAAGCAGGCTTCCAGAAAATTGGAACGGAAATGGCGCCACACCAAACTGGAAGTCTTCCGACTAGCTTGGAAAGACGGTACCGTGCAGTACCGAAGAGCCCTTACTGCTGCTCGATCATCCTATTTTTCTAACTTAATTGAGGAAAATAAGAACAATCCGAAATTCCTATTTGATACTGTCGCAAAGCTAACTAAAAAGCAGCATTCCCCAAGAGAGGATGACTTTCACTTTAGCAGTGATAAATTCATGAACTTCTTTGAGGAAAAGATTATGATTATTAGAAAGCAAATTACGGACTCCTCTTTAAACCTGCGTATTCCTCCAAACCTCAGTTGTCCTGAGTCTGCACAACTCTGCCAGGACCTAGGATCAAGAGAGACGCTCAAGTGTTTTAGTACTATATCTCTTGACACGATGATGAAAATAATCATGGCCTCTAAACCTTCAAGCTGCATACTGGACCCTATTCCAACTAAACTACTGAAAGAGCTGCTTCCTGTGCTTGGCCCTCCTATGTTGAACATAATAAACGGCTCTCTATCCACTGGATGTGTACCAAACTCACTAAAAGTGGCAGTAATAAAGCCTGTCTTGAAAAAGACAAACCTTGACCCAGAAAATATAAAAAACTATCGGCCTATATCGAATCTTCCATTTCTTTCAAAATTTTTTAGAAAAGGTTGTTGCGCAGCAACTCACTGCCTTCCTGAAGACAAACAATGTATACGAAATGCTTCAGTCTGGTTTTAGACCCCATCATAGCACTGAGACGGCACTTGTGAAGGTGGTAAATGACATTTTAATGGCATCGGACCGAGGCTCTGCATCTGTCCTCGTGCTCCTAGACCTTAGTGCTGCTTTTGATACCATCGATCACCACATTGTTTTGGAGAGATTGGAAACCCAAATTGGTCTACACGGACATGTTCTGGCCTGGTTTAGATCTTATCTGTCGGAAAGCTATCAGTTTGTCTCTGTGAATGGTTTGTCCTCTGACAAATCAACTGTAAATTTCGGTGTTCCTCAAGGTACTGTTTTAGGACCACTATTGTTTTCACTATACATTTTACCTCTTGGGGATGTTATTCGAAAACATAATGTTAACTTCCACTGCTATGCGGATGACACACAGCTGTACATTTCAATGAAACATGGTGAAGCCCCAAAATTGCCCTCGCTAGAAGCATGTGTTTCAGACATAAGGAAGTGGATGGCTGCAAACTTTCTACTATTAAACTCGGACAAAACAGAGATGCTTGTTCTAGGTCCCAAGAAACAAAGAGATCTTCTGTTGAATCTGACAATTAATCTTAATGGTTGTTCAGTCGTCTCAAATAAAATTGTGAAGGACCTCGGCGTTACTCTGGACCCTGATCTCTCTTTTGAAGAACATATCAAGACCATTTCGAGGACAGCTTTTTTCCATCTACGTAATATTGCAAA
>NW_026285384.1:0-3495 GCF_023373465.1 Oncorhynchus keta | reverse complement strand
CAGCCTTGTGTTTACAGAGAACACAATGTGTGTTCCACACGGAAATCCCTATTCCCTGTGTAGTGCACTACTATTGACCAGGGCTCTATGGGGGAAAGAGGGTCCCATTTTGACCAGGGCTCGAGGGGGAAAGAGGGTCCCATTTTGACCAGGGCTCTAGGGGGAAAGAGGGTCCCATTTTGACCAGGGCCCTAGGGAAAAAGAGGGTCCCATTTTGACCAGGGCTCGAGGGGGAAAGAGGGTCCCATTTTGACCAGGGCTCGAGGGGGAAAGAGGGTCCCATTTTGACCAGGGCTCTAGGGGGAAAGAGGGTCCCATTTTGACCAGGGCCCTAGGGAAAAAGAGGGTCCCATTTTGACCAGGGCTCTAGGGGGAAAGAGGGTCCCATTTTGACCAGGGCTCGAGGGGGAAAGAGGGTCCCATTTTGACCAGGGCTCGAGGGGGAAAGAGGGTCCCATTTTGACCAGGGCTCTAGGGGGAAAGAGGGTCCCATTTTGACCAGGGCCCTAGGGAAAAAGAGGGTCCCATTTTGACCAGGGCTCTAGGGGGAAAGAGGGTCCCATTTTGACCAGGGCTCTAGGGGGAAAGAGGGTCCCATTTTGACCAGGGCCCTAGGGAAAAAGAGGGTCCCATTTTGACCAGGGCCCTAGGGAAAAAGTGGGTCCCATTTTGACCAGGGCTCTAGGGGGAAAGAGGGTCCCATTTTGACCAGGGCTCTAGGGAAAGGGTCCCATTTGACCAGGGCCCTAGGGAAAAAAAAGAGGGTCCCATTTGACCAGGAGCTCGAGGGGAAAGAGGGTCCCATTTTGACCGGGCTCTAGGGGAAAGAGGGTCCCATTTTGACCAGGGCTCTAGGGAAAAGGGTCCCATTTTGACCAGGGCCCCCGTAGGGAAAAAGAGGGTCCCATTTTGACCAGGGCTCTAGGGGGAAAAAGAGGGTCCCATTTTGACCAGGGCTCTAGGGGGAAAGGGCTCGAGGTCCCCATTTGACCAGGGCTCGAGGGGGAAAGAGGGTCCCATTTGACCAGGGCTCTGAGGGGTCCCATTTTGAAGGGCCCTAGGGAGGTCCCATTTGACCAGGGCTCTAGGGGGAAAGAGGGTCCCATTTTGACAAGGGCCCTAGGGAAAAAGAGGGTCCCATTTTGACCAGGGCTCTAGGGGGAAAGAGGGTCCCATTTTGACCAGGGCTCTAGGGGGAAAGAGGGTCCCATTTTGACCAGGGCCCTAGGGAAAAAGAGGGTCCCATTTTGACCAGGGCCCTAGGGAAAAAGAGGGTCCCATTTTGACCAGGGCTCTAGGGGGAAAGAGGGTCCCATTTTGACCAGGGCTCTAGGGGGAAAGAGGGTCCCATTTTGACCAGGGCCCTAGGGGGAAAGAGGGTCCCATTTTGACCAGGGCCCTAGGGAAAAAAAGAGGGTCCCATTTGACCAGGGCTCGAGGGGGAAAGAGGGTCCCATTTTGACCAGGGCTCTAGGGGAAAAGGGTCCCATTTTGACCAGGGCCCTAGGGAAAAGAGGGTCCCGGCTGACCAGGGCCCTAGGGAAAAAGAGGGTCCCATTTTGACCAGGGCTCTAGGGGAAAAGAGGGTCCCATTTTGACCAGGGCTCTAGGGGGAAAGAGGGTCCCATTTTGACCAGGGCTCTAGGGGGAAAGAGGGTCCCATTTTGACCAGGGGCTCTAGGGGGAAAAGAGGGTCCCATTTTGACCAGGGGCTCTAGGGAAAAGAGGGTTGCATTTTGACCAGGGCTCTAGGGGAAAGAGGGTCCCATTTTGACCAGGGCTCTAGGGGGAAAGAGGGTCCCATTTTGACCAGGGCTCTAGGGGGGAAAGAAGGGGTCCCATTTTGACCAGGGCTCTAGGGAAAAAGGGGTCGCATTTTGACCAGGGCTCTAGGGGGAAAGAGGTCCCATTTTGACCAGGGCTCTAGGGGAAAGAGGGTCCCATTTTTGACCAGGGCTCTAGGGGGAAAAAAAGTCGCATTTTGACCAGGGATCTAGGGGAAAGAGGGTCCCATTTTGACCAGGGCTCTAGGGGAAAGAGGGTCCCATTTTGACCAGGGCTCTAGGGAAAGAGGGTCCCCATTTTTGACCAGGGCTCTAGGGGAAACAGGCTCCCGTTTTGACCAGGGCCTATGGGGGAAATAAGGTCCCGTTTGGACACACTCAACGAAGCACACCATGGAGGTGTCATATAATATTTCACAGAAGGAGTCGGTGCCTGAAATACATGTACAGTACATTTAACACACCGACACACATTTTCAGTAACAGTTTCAATTAAGAAAGCGTTTCAAATCCAACCTAGATAATTAATTAACGTGACTCTCGCTGATCAACCTAATGGCTAATACAAGGCTCCCATACACTCCTTCAGAGAATTTGTCCTTGTATTTAAAAGAAAGAAGTCACAGCGTTTATCGACACGTATCTTATCGTGCTTTGGTTTCTATATGGTACTGACACGTATCTTATCGTGGGGTTTTGGGAACCGTGATTTCCCTTGGGCGTTCCCCTCACAGAGTCTTTCAGAAATGGAAATGAACAAAGGAGATCATCTTGAAATTCATCTTCTTTCAGTTAATCGCTTTGATCCCCCCACCCACCCACCACACCACACATCGACCAATCGTCCGATCTCGTACCCTCAGTGAGTCCTTGTGTTAGCTAGTAGGTCATGTAGTGGTGGGGTCACAACAGAGAGAGAGAAACAGAGAGAGAGAGAGAGAGAGAGTTGGACAGCTCTCGTTCGCCTCCTGAGGAGATTAGTGACGCAATGGGATCTGTGGTGCAATGTGATCTGCAGCAGGGGGTTCAGGTCTGCTGGCCTCACTCCAGGTCTCCACAAGCAGGAGTGTGTGTAGTTCTCTCTCTCCTCTCTCTCTCGCTCTCTCTCTCTCTCCCCTCTCTCCTCTCTTCTCCTCTCCTCCTCTCTCTCCTCTCTCTCTCCTCTCTCTCCTCCTCTCTCTCTCCTCCTCTCCTCCCTCCTCCTCTCTCTCTCTCTCTCTCCTCTCTCCCCTCCTCTCTCTCTTCTATCTCTCTCTCTCGCTCGCTCTCTCTCTCTCTTTCGCTCTCTCTCTCTCTAGAATGCATGGAGACACACACACCTCACCTGGGATCCAATTCTCTCCTTGATTGTTTTGGGAGAAGTATCGATCAGAGAGAAATCAGAACATTCTCTAATGTCAGTCCAGAACTGTCCCTGTCTCCTGTCTGTTCCTACTCTTTAGAGAGAGACACCAGGTCATTCTCTAATGTCAGTCTAGAACTGTCCCTGTCTCCTGTCTGTTCCTACTCTTTAGAGAGAGACACCAGGTCATTCTCTAATGTCAGTCTAGAACTGTCCCTGTCTCCTGTCTGTTCCTACTCTTTGAGAGAGACACCAGGTCATTCTCTAATGTCAGTCCAGAACTGTCCCTGTCTCCTGTCTGTTCCTACTCTTTGAGAGAGACACCAGGTCATTCTCTAATGTCAGTCTAGAACTGTCCCTGTCTCCTGT
>NW_026285383.1:0-18514 GCF_023373465.1 Oncorhynchus keta | reverse complement strand
CGGTAATACTTCGTTCCAGTTACATGTGCTGCTGGTCTGTAATAATATAATAGAGACTGTAGATCTAGCTGGTCTGTCATAATATAATAGAGACATTAGATCTAGCTGGTCTGTCATAATATAACAGAGACAGTAGATCGAGCTGGTCTGTCATGTTATAATTGAGACAGTAGATCTAGCTGGTCTGTCATAATACAATAGAGACAGTAGATCTAGCTGGTCTGTAATAATATAATAGAGACGTTAGATCTAGCCGATCTGTCATAATATAATAGAGACAGTAGATCTAGCTGGTCTGTCATAATACAATAGAGACAGTAGATCTAGCTGGTCTGTCATAATACTACAATAGAGACAGTAGTTCTAGCTGGTCTGTCATAATACAATAGAGACAATAGATCTAGCTGGTCTGTAATAATATAATAGAGACATTAGATCTAGCCGATCTGTCATAATATAATAGAGACAGTAGATCTAGCTGGTCTGTCATAATATAATAGAGACATTAGCTCTAGCTGGTCTGTCATAATATAATAGAGACATTAGATCTAGCTGGTCTGTCATAATATAATAGAGACATTAGATCTAGCTGGTCTGTCATAATATAATAGAGACAGTAGATCTAGCTGGTCTGTCACTTAATATAATAGAGACAGTAGATCTAGCTGGTCTGTCATAATATAAAAGAGACAGGAGATCTAGCTGGTCTGTCATAATATAATAGAGACATTAGATCGATCCGATCTGTCATAATATAATAGAGACAGTATATCTAGCTGGTCTGTCATAATATAATAGAGACAGTAGATCTAGCTGGTCTGTCATAATATAATAGAGACAATAGATCTAGCTGGTCTGTCATAATACAATAGAGACATTAGATCTGCCGATCTGTCATAATATAATAGAGACAGTAGATCTAGCTGGTCTGTCATAATATAAAGAGACAGTAGATCATACTGGTATGTCATAATATAATAGAAACAGTAGATCTAGCTGGTCTGTAATAATATAATAGAGACATTAGATCTAGCTGATCTGTCATAATATAATAGAGACAGTATATCTAGCCGGTCTGTAATAATATAATAGAGACAGTAGATCTAGCTGGTATGTCATAATACAATAGAGACAGTAGATCTAGCTGGTCTGTCATAATATAAAGAGACAGTAGATCTAGCTGGTCTGTCATAATATAATAGAAACAGTATATCTAGCTGGTCTGTCATAATATAATAGAGACAGTAGATCTAGCTGGTATGTCATAATATAATAGAGACAGTAGATCTAGCTGGTCTGTAATAATATAATAGAGACATTAGATCTAGCTGGTCTGTCATAATATAATAGAGACAGTAGATCTAGCTGGTCTGTCATAATACAATAGAGACATTAGATCTAGCCGATCTGTCATAATATAATAGAGACAGTAGATCTAGCTGGTCTGTCATAATATAGAAGAGACAGTAGATCATACTGTTCTGTCATAATATAATAGAGACAGTATATCTAGCTGGTCTGTCATAATATAATAGAGACAGTAGATCTAGCTGGTCTGTCATAATATAATAGAGACATTAGCTCTAGATGGTCTGTCATAATATAATAGAGACATTAGATCTAGCTCTGTCATTATATAATAGAGACATTAGATCTAGCTGGTCTGTCATAATATAATAGAGACAGTAGATCTAGCTGGTCTGTCATAATATAATAGAGACAGTAGATCTAGCTGGTCTGTCATAATATAAAAGAGACAGTAGATCTAGCTGGTCTGTCATAATATAATAGAGACATTAGATCGATCCGGTCTGTCATAATATAATAGAGACAGTAGATCTAGCTGGTCTGTAATAATATAATAGAGACAGTAGATCTAGCTGGTATGTCATAATACAATAGAGACAGTAGATCTAGCTGGTCTGTCATAATATAAAAGAGACAGTAGATCTAGCTGGTCTGTCATAATATAATAGAAACAGTAGATCTAGCTGGTCTGTCATAATATAATAGAGGCATTAGATCTAGCCGATCTGTCATAATATAATAGAGACAGTAGATCTAGCTGGTCTGTCATAATATAAAAATAGACAGTAGATCTAGCTGGTCTGTCATAATATAATAGAGACAGTATATCTAGATGGTCTGTCATAATATAATAGAGACAGTATATCTAGCTGGTCTGTCATAATATAATAGAGACAGTATATCTAGCTGGTTTGTCATAATATAATAGAGACAGTAGATCTAGCTGGTCTGTCATAATATAATAGAGAGTAGATCTAGCTGGTCTGTCATAATACAATAGAGACTAGATCTAGCCGATCTGTAATAATATAATAGAGACAGTAGATCTAGCTGGTCTGTCATAATATAAAAAGAGACAGTAGATCATACTGGTCTGTCATAATATAATAGAGACAGTATATCTAGCTGGTTTGTCATAATATAATAGAGACAGTAGATCTAGCTGGTCTGTCATAATATAATAGAGAGTAGATCTAGCCGATCTGTCATAATATAATAGAGACAGTATATCTAGCTGGTCTGTCATAATATAATAGAGACGGTAGATCTAGCTGGTCTGTCATAATATAATAGATACATTAGCTCTAGATGGTCTGTCATAATATAATAGAGACATTAGATCGAGCTGGTCTGTCATAATATAATAGAGACAGTATATCTAGCTGGTATGTCATAATACAGTAGAGACAGTAGATCTAGCTGGTCTGTCATAATATAATAGAAACAGTAGATCTAGCTGGTCTGTCATAATATAATAGAGACAGTAGATCTAACTGGTCTGTCATAATATAATAGAGACAGTAGATCGAGCTGGTCTGTCATATTATCATAGACACAGTAGATCTAGCTGGTCTGTCATAATATAATAGAGACAGTATATCTAGCTGGTATGTCATAATACAATAGAGACAGTAGTTCTAGCTGGTCTGGCATACTACAATAGAGACAGTAGATCTAGCTGGTCTGTCATAATACAATAGAGACATTAGATCTAGCCGATCTGTCATAATATAATAGAGACAGTAGATCTAGCTGGTCTTTCATAATATAATAGAGACAGTAGATCTAGCTGGTCTGTCATAATATAATAGAGACAGTAGATCTAGCTGGTCTGTAATAATATAATAGAGACATTAGATCTAGCCGATCTGTCATAATATAATAGAGACAGTAGATCTAGCTGGTCTGTCATAATACAATAGAGACAGTAGATCTAGCTGGTCTGTAATAATATAATAGAGACATTAGATCTAGCCGATCTGTCATAATATAATAGAGACAGTAGATCTAGCTGGTCTGTCATAATATAATAGAGACATTAGATCTAGCTGGTCTGTCATAATATAATAGAGACATTAGATCTAGCTGGTCTGTCATAATACAATAGAGACAGTAGATCTAGCTGGTCTGTCATAATAAAAAAGAGACAGTAGATCTAGCTGGTCTGTCATAATATAATAGAGACATTAGATCGATCCGATCTGTCATAATATAATAGGAGACGGTAGATCTAGCTGGTCTGTAATAACATAATAGAGACAGTAGATCTAGCTGGTATGTCATAATATAATAGAGACAGTAGATCTAGCTGGTCTGTCATAATATAATAGAAACAGTAGATCTAGCTGGTATGTCATAATATAAAAGAGATATTGTAGATATAGCTGGTCTGTCATAATATAACATAGACAGTAGATCTAGCTGGTCTGTCATAATATAATAGAGACAGTATATCTAGATGGTCTGTCATAATATAATAGAGACAGTATATCTAGCTGGTCTGTCATAATATAATAGAGACAGTAGATCTAGCTGGTCTGTCATAATATAATAGAGACATTAGATCGAGCTGGTCTGTCATAATATAATAGAGACAGTATATCTAGCTGGTCTGTAATAATATAATAGAGACAGTAGATCTAGCTGGTCTGTCATAATATAATAGAGACATTAGATCTAGCTGGTCTGTCATAATATAACAGAGACAGTAGATCGAGCTGGTCTGTCAGTGTTATACTGAGACAGTAGATCTAGCTGGTCTGTCATAATACAATAGAGACAGTAGATCTAGCTGGTCTGTAATAATATAATAGAGACATTAGATCTAGCCGATCTGTCATAATATAATAGAGACAGTAGATCTAGCTGGTCTGTCATAATACAATAGAGACAGTAGATCTAGCTGGTCTGTCATAATACAATAGAGACAGTAGTTCTAGCTGGTCTGTCATAATACAATAGAGACAGTAGATCTAGCTGGTCTGTAATAATATAATAGAGACATTAGATCTAGCCGATCTGTCATAATATAATAGAGACAGCAGATCTAGCTGGTCTGTCATAATATAATAGAGACATTAGCTCTAGCTGGTCTGTCATAATATAATAGAGACATTAGATCTAGCTGGTCTGTCATAACATAATAGAGACATTAGATCTAGCTGGTCTGTCATAATATAATAGAGACAGTAGATCTAGCTGGTCTGTCATAATATAACAGAGACATTAGATCGAGCTGGTCTCGTCATTATATAATAGAGACAGTAGATCTAGCTGGTCTGTAATAATATAATAGAGACAGTAGATCTAGCTGGTCTGTCATAATATAATAGAGACATTAGATCTAGCTGGTCTGTCATAATATAACAGAGACAGTAGATAGAGCTGGTCTGTCATGTTATAATTGAGACAGTAGATCTAGCTGGTCTGTCATAATACAATAGAGACAGTAGGTCTCGCTGGTCTGTAATAATATAATAGAGACATTAGATCTTGCCGATCTGTCATAATATAATAGAGACAGTAGATCTAGCTGGTCTGTCATAATACAATAGAGACAGTAGATCTAGCTGGTCTGTCATAATACAATAGAGACAGTAGTTCTAGCTGGCCTGTCATAATACAATAGAGACATTAGATCTAGCTGGTCTGTCATAATACAAATAGAGACAGTAGATCTAGCTGGTCTGTCATAATATAAAAGAGACAGTAGATCTAGCTGGTCTGTCATAATATAATAGAGACATTAGATCGATCCGATCTGTCATAATAATATACAGAGACAGTAGATCTAGCTGGTCTGTAATAATATAATAGAGACAGTAGATCTAGCTGGTATGTCATAATATAAAAAGAGACAGTAGATCTAGCTGGTCTGTCATAATATAATAGAAACAGTAGATCTAGCTGGTATGTCATAATATAAAAGAGACAGTAGATTTAGCTGGTCTGTCATAATATAACATAGACAGTAGATCTAGCTGGTCTGTCATAATATAATAGAGACAGTATATCTAGATGGTCTGTCATAATATAATAGAGACAGTATATCTAGCTGGTCTGTCATAATATAATAGAGACAGTAGATCTAGCTGGTCTGTCATAATATAATAGAGACATTAGATCGAGCTGGTTGTCATAATATAATAGAGACAGTATATCTAGCTGGTCTGTAATAATATAATAGAGACAGTAGATCTAGCCCGGTCTGTCATAATATAATAGAGACATTAGATCTAGCTGGTCTGTCATAATATAACAGAGACAGTAGATCGAGCTGGTCTGTCATGTTATACTGAGACAGTAGATCTAGCTGGTCTGTCATAATACAATAGAGACAGTAGATCTAGCTGGTCTGTAATAATATAATAGAGACATTAGATCTACGATCTGTCATAATATAATAGAGACAGTAGATCTAGCTGGTCTGTCATAATACAACAGAGACAGTAGATCTAGCTGGTCTGTCATAATACAATAGAGACAGTAGTTCAGCCAGTCTGTCATAATACAATAGAGACAGTAGATCTAGCTGGTCTGTAATAATATAATAGAGAGACATTAGATCTAGCCGATCTGTCATAATATAATAGAGACAGTAGATCTAGCTGGTCTGTCATAATATAATAGAGACATTAGCTCTAGCTGGTCTGTCATAATATAATAGAGACATTAGATCTAGCTGGTCTGTCATAATATAATAGAGACATTAGATCTAGCTGGTCTGTCATAATATAATAGAGACAGTAGATCTAGCTGGTCTGTCATAATATAATAGAGACATTAGATCGAGCTGGTCTGTCATTATATAATAGAGACAGTAGATCTAGCTGGTCTGTAATAATATAATAGAGACAGTAGATCTAGCTGGTCTGTCATAATATAATAGAGACATTAGATCTAGCTGGTCTGTCATAATATAACAGAGACAGTAGATAGAGCTGGTCTGTCATGTTATAATTGAGACAGTAGATCTAGCTGGTCTGTCATAATACAATAGAGACAGTAGGTCTCGCTGGTCTGTAATAATATAATAGAGACATTAGATCTTGCCGATCTGTCATAATATAATAGAGACAGTAGATCTAGCTGGTCTGTCATAATACAATACAGACAGTAGATCTAGCTGGTCTGTCATAATACAATAGAGACAGTAGTTCTAGCTGGTCTGTCATAATACAATAGAGACAGTAGATCTAGCTGGTCTGTAATAATATAATAGAGACATTAGCTCTAGCTGGTCTGTCATAATATAATAGAGACATTAGATCTAGCTGGTCTGTCATAATATAATAGAGACATTAGATCTAGCTGGTCTGTCATAATATAATAGAGACAGTAGATCTAGCTGGTCTGTCATAATATAATAGAGACAGTAGATCTAGCTGCTCTGTCATAATATAAAGAGACAGGAGATCTAGCTGGTCTGTCATAATATAATAGAGACATTGGATCGATCCGATCTGTCATAATATAATAGAGACAGTATATCTAGCTGGTCTGTCATAATATAATAGAGACAGTAGATCTAGCTGGTATGTCATAATATAATAGAGACAGTAGATCTAGCTGGTCTGTAATAATATAATAGAGACATTAGATCTCGCCGATCTGTCATAATATAATAGAGACAGTATATCTAGCTGGTCTGTCATAATATAATAGAGACAGTAGATCTAGCCGGTCTGTCATAATATAATAGAGACATTAGCTCTAGATGGTCTGTCATAATATAATAGAGACATTAGATCTGGCTGGTCTGTCATAATATAATAGAGACAGTAGATCTAGCTGGTCTGTCATAATACAATAGAGACATTAGATCTAGCCGATCTGTCATAATATAATAGAGACAGTAGATCTAGCTGGTCTGTCATAATAAAGAAGAGACAGTAGATCATACTGGTCTGTCATAATATAATAGAGACAGAAGATCTAGCTGGTCTGTAATAATATAATAGAGACATTAGATCTAGCCGATCTGTCATAATATAATAGAGACAGTATATCTAGCTGGTCTGTCATAATATAATAGAGACAGTAGATCTAGCTGGTCTGTCATAATATAATAGAGACATTAGCTCTAGATGGTCTGTCATAATATAATAGAGACATTCGATCTAGCTGGTCTGTCATAATATAATAGAGACATTAGATCTAGCTGGTCTGTCATAATATAAAAGAGACAGTAGATCTAGCTGGTCTGTCATAATATAATAGAGACATTAGATCGATCCGATCTGTCATAATATAATAGAGACAGTAGATCTAGCTGGTCTGTAATAATATAATAGAGACAGTAGATCTAGCTGGTATGTCATAATACAATAGAGACAGTAGATCTAGCCGATCTGTCATAATATAATAGAGACAGTAGATCTAGCTGGTCTGTCATAATATAAAATAGACAGTAGATCTAGCTGGTCTGTCATAATATAATAGAGACAGTATATCTAGATGGTCTTTCATAATATAATAGAGACAGTAGATCTAGCTGGTCTGTCATAATATAATAGAGACATTAGCTCTAGCTGGTCTGTCATAATATAATAGAGACATTAGATCTAGCTGGTCTGTCATAATACAATAGAGACAGTAGATCTAGCTGGTCTGTCATAATATAAAAGAGACAGTAGATCTAGCTGGTCTGTCATAATATAATAGAGACATTAGATCGATCCGATCTGTCATAATATAATAGAGACAGTAGATCTAGCTGGTCTGTAATAATATAATAGAGACAGTAGATCTAGCTGGTATGTCATAATATAAAGAGACAGTAGATCTAGCTGGTCTGTCATAATATAATAGAAACAGTAGATCTAGCTGGTATGTCATAATACAATAGAGACATTAGATCTAGCCGATCTGTCATAATATAATAGAGACATTAGATCTAGCTGGTCTGTCATAATATAATAGAGACAGTAGATCTAGCTGGTCTGTCATAATATAATAGAGACATTAGATCGAGCTGGTCTGTCATTATATAATAGAGACAGTAGATCTAGCTGGTCTGTAATAATATAATAGAGACAGTAGATCTAGCTGGTCTGTCATAATATAATAGAGACATTAGATCTAGCTGGTCTGTCATAATATAACAGAGACAGTAGATAGAGCTGGTCTGTCATGTTATAATGAGACAGTAGATCTAGCTGGTCTGTCATAATACAATAGAGACAGTAGGTCTCGCTGGTCTGTAATAATATAATAGAGACATTAGATCTTGCCGATCTGTCATAATATAATAGAGACAGTAGATCTAGCTGGTCTGTCATAATACAATAGAGACAGTAGATCTAGCTGGTCTGTCATAATACAATAGAGACAGTAGTTCCCAGCTGGTCTGTCATAATACAATAGAGACAGTAGATCTAGCTGGTCTGTAATAATATAATAGAGACATTAGCTCTAGCTGGTCTGTCATAATATAATAGAGACATTAGATCTAGCTGGTCTGTCATAATATAATAGAGACATTAGATCTAGCAGGTCTGTCATAATATAATAGAGACAGTAGATCTAGCTGGTCTGTCATAATATAATAGAGACAGTAGATCTAGCTGGTCTGTCATAATATAAAAAGAGACAGGAGATCTAGCTGGTCTGTCATAATATAATAGAGACATTGATCGATCCGATCTGTCATAATATAATAGAGACAGTATATCTAGCTGGTCTGTCATAATATAATAGAGACAGTAGATCTAGCTGGTATGTCATAATATAATAGAGACAGTAGATCTAGCTGGTCTGTAATAATATAATAGAGACATTAGATCTCGCCGATCTGTCATAATATAATAGAGACAGTATATCTAGCTGGTCTGTCATAATATAATAGAGACAGTAGATCTAGCCGGTCTGTCATAATATAATAGAGACATTAGCTCTAGATGGTCTGTCATAATATAATAGAGACATTAGATCTGGCTGGTCTGTCATAATATAACAGAGACAGTAGATCTAGCTGGTCTGTCATAATACAATAGAGACATTAGATCTAGCCGATCTGTCATAATATAATAGAGACAGTAGATCTAGCTGGTCTGTCATAATAAAGAAGAGACAGTAGATCATACTGGTCTGTCATAATATAATAGAGACAGTAGATCTAGCTGGTCTGTAATAATATAATAGAGACATTAGATCTAGCCGATCTGTCATAATATAATAGAGACAGTATATCTAGCTGGTCTGTCATAATATAATAGAGACAGTAGATCTAGCTGGTCTGTCATAATATAATAGAGACATTAGCTCTAGATGGTCTGTCATAATATAATAGAGACATTCGATCTAGCTGGTCTGTCATAATATAATAGAGACATTAGATCTAGCTGGTCTGTCATAATATAAAAGAGACAGTAGATCTAGCTGGTCTGTCATAATATAATAGAGACATTAGATCGATCCGATCTGTCATAATATAATAGAGACAGTAGATCTAGCTGGTCTGTAATAATATAATAGAGACAGTAGATCTAGCTGGTATGTCATAATACAATAGAGACAGTAGATCTAGCCGATCTGTCATAATATAATAGAGACAGTAGATCTAGCTGGTCTGTCATAATATAAAATAGACAGTAGATCTAGCTGGTCTGTCATAATATAATAGAGACAGTATATCTAGATGGTCTTTCATAATATAATAGAGACAGTAGATCTAGCTGGTCTGTCATAATATAATAGAGACATTAGCTCTAGCTGGTCTGTCATAATATAATAGAGACATTAGATCTAGCTGGTCTGTCATAATACAATAGAGACAGTAGATCTAGCTGGTCTGTCATAATATAAAAAGAGACAGTAGATCTAGCTGGTCTGTCATAATATAATAGAGACATTAGATCGATCCGATCTGTCATAATATAATAGAGACAGTAGATCTAGCTGGTCTGTAATAATATAATAGAGACAGTAGATCTAGCTGGTATGTCATAATATAAAAGAGACAGTAGATCAGTAGCTAGGTCTGTCATAATATAATAGAAACAGTAGATCTAGCTGGTATGTCATAATATAAAAGAGACAGTAGATCTAGCTGGTCTGTCATAATATAATAGAGACAGTTAGCTCTAGATGGTCTGTCATAATATAGAGACATTAGATCTGGCTGGTCTGTCATAATATAATAGAGACAGTAGATCTAGCTGGTCTGTCATAATACAATAGAGACATTAGATCTAGTCATAATATAATAGAGACAGATCTGTCATAATATAATAGAGACAGTAGATCTAGCTGGTCTGTCATAATAAAGAAGCTGGTCTGTCAGACATTAGCTCTAGATCATACTGGTCTGTCATAATATAAATAGAGACAGTAGATCTAGCTGGTCTGTCATAATACAATAGAGACATTAGATCTAGCCGATCTGTCATAATATAATAGAGACAGTAGATCTAGCTGGTCTGTCATAATAAAGAAGAGACAGTAGATCATACTGGTCTGTCATAATATAATAGAGACAGTAGATCTAGCTGGGTCTGTCATAATACAATAGAGACATTAGATCTAGCCATCTGTCATAATATAATAGAGACAGTAGATCTAGCTCTGTCATAATAAAGAAGAGACAGTGATCATACTGCCCGTCATAATATAAAATAGACAGTAGATCAGCTGGTCTGTCATAATATACGAGACAGTATATCTAGATGGTCTGTCATAATATAATAGAGACAGTAGATCTAGCTGGTCTATCATAATATAATAGAGACAGTAGATCTAGCTGGTCTGTCATAAATATAATAGAGACATTAGATCGAGCCGGTCTGTCATAATATAACAGAGACAGTAGATCTAGCTGGTCTATATAATAGAGACAGTAGATCTAGCTGGTCTGTCATAATATAATAGAGACATTAGATCTAGCTGGTCTGTCATAATATAACAGAGACAGAGATTGAGCTGGTCTGTCATGTTATAATTGAGACAGTAGATCTAGCTGGTCTGTCATAATACAATAGAGACAGTAGATCTAGCTGGTCTGTAATAATATAATAGAGACATTAGATCTAGCCGATCTGTCATAATATAATAGAGACAGTAGATCTAGCTGGTCTGTCATAATACAATAGAGACAGTAGATCTAGCTGGTCTGTCATAATACAACAGAGACAGTGGTTCTAGCTGGTCTGTCATAATACAATAGAGACAGTAGATCTAGCTGGTCTGTAATAATATAATAGAGACATTAGATCTAGCCGATCTGTCATAATATAATAGAGACAGTAGATCTAGCTGGTCTGTCATAATATAATAGAGACATTAGCTCTAGCTGGTCTGTCATAATATAATAGACACATTAGATCTAGCTGGTCTGTCATAATATATAGAGACATTAGATCTAGCTGGTCTGTCATAATATAATAGAGACAGTAGATCTAGCTGGTCTGTCATAATATAATAGAGACATTAGATCGAGCTGGTCTGTCATTATATAATAGAGACAGTAGATCTAGCTGGTCTGTAATAATATAATAGAGACAGCAGATCTAGCTGGTCTGTCATAATATAACAGAGACATTAGATCTAGCTGGTCTGTCATAATATAATAGAGACATTAGATCGATCCGATCTGTCATAATATAATAGAGACAGTAGATCTAGCTGGTCTGTAATATAATAGAGACAGTAGATCTAGCTGGTATGTCATAATACAAGAGAGACAGTAGATCTAGCTGGTCTGTCATAATATAAAAGAGACAGTAGATCTAGCTATTGTCATAATATAATAGAAACAGTAGATCTAGCTGGTCTGTCATAATATAATAGAGCCATTAGATCTAATGCATCTGTCATAATATAATAGAGACAGTAGATCTAGCTGGTCTGTCATAATATAACATAGACAGTAGATCTAGCTGGTCTGTCATAATATAATAGAGACAGTATATCTAGATGGTCTGTCATAATATAATAGAAACAGTAGATCTAGCTGGTCTGTCATAATATAATAGAGCAATTAGATCTAGCCGATCTGTCATAATATAACAGAGACAGTAGATCTAGCTGGCATGTCATAAATATAAAAGAGACAGTAGATCTACCTGGTCTGTCATAATATAATAGAAACAGTAGATCTAGCTGGTATGTCATAATATAATAGAGACAGTAGATCTAGCTGGTCTGTCATAATATAATAGAGACATTAGCTTCAGATGGTCTGTCATAATATAATAGAGACATTAGATCTGGGCTGGTCTGTCATAATATAATAGAAACAGAGATCTAGCTGGTCTGTCATAATATAATAGAGCAATTAGATCTAGCCGGATCTGTCATAATATAATAGAGACAGTAGATCTAGCTGGTATGTCATAATATAAAGAGACAGTAGATCTACCTGGTCTGTCATAATATAACAGAAACAGTAGATCTAGCTGGTATGTCATAATATAATAGAGACAGTGATCTAGCTGGTCTGTCATAATATAATAGAGACATTAGCTCTAGATGGTCTGTCATAATATAATAGAGACATTAGATTCGGCTGGTCTGTCATAATATAATAGAGACAGTAGATCTAGCTGGTCTGTCATAATACAATAGAGACATTAGATCTAGCCGATCTGTCATAATATAATAGACAGTAGATCTAGCTGGTCTGTCATAATAAAGAAGAGACAGATCATACTACCTGTCATAATATAATAGAGACAGTAGATCTAGCTGGTCTGTCATAATACAATAGAGACATTAGATCTAGCCGATCTGTCATAATATAATAGAGACAGTAGATCTAGCTGGTCTGTCATAATAAAGAAGAGACAGTAGATCATACTGGTCTGTCATAATATAAAATAGACAGTAGATCTAGCTGGTCTGTCATAATATAATAGAGACAGTATATCTAGATGGTCTGTCATAATATAATAGAGACAGTATATCTAGCTGGTCTGTCATAATATAATAGACAGTAGATCTAGCTGGTCTGTCATAACATAATAGAGACATTAGATCGAGCTGGTCTGTCATAATATAACAGAGACAGTAGATCTAGCTGGTCTGTAATAATATAATAGAGCATTAAGCCAGGGATCTAGCTGGTCTGTCATAATATAATAGAGACATTAGATCTAGCTGGTTCGTCATAATATAACAGAGACAGTAGATCGAGCTGGTCTGTCATGTTATAATTGAGACAGTAGATCTAGCTGGTCTGTCATAATACAATAGAGACAGTAGATCTAGCCATCTGTAATAATATAATAGAGACATTAGATCTAGCCTGATCTGTCATAATATAATAGAGACAGTAGATCTAGCTGGTCTGTCATAATACAATAGAGACAGTAGATCTAGCTGGTCTGTCATAATACAATAGAGACAGTAGTTCTAGCTGGTCTGTCATAATACAATAGAGACAGTAGATCTAGCTGGTCTGTAATAATATAATAGAGACATTAGATCTAGCCGATCTGTCATAATATAATAGAGACAGTAGATCTAGCTGGTCTGTCATAATATAATAGAGACATTAGCTCTAGCTGGTCTGTCATAATATAATAGACACATTAGATCTAGCTGGTCTGTCATAATATAATAGAGACATTAGATCTAGCTGGTCTGTCATAATATAATAGAGACAGTAGATCTAGCTGGTCTGTCATAATATAATAGAGACATTAGATCGAGCTGGTCTGTCATTATATAATAGAGACAGTAGATCTAGCTGGTCTGTAATAATATAATAGAGACAGTAGATCTAGCTGGTCTGTCATAATATAATAGAGACATTAGATCTAGCTGGTCTGTCATAATATAATAGAGACATTAGATCGATCCGATCTGTCATAATATAATAGAGACAGTAGATCTAGCTGGTCTGTAATAATATAATAGAGACAGTAGATCTAGCTGGTATGTCATAATACAAGAGAGACAGTAGATCTAGCTGGTCTGTCATAATATAAAAGAGACAGTAGATCTAGCTGGTCTGTCATAATATAATAGAAACAGTAGATCTAGCTGGTCTGTCATAATATAATAGAGCCATTAGATCTAGCCGATCTGTCATAATATAATAGAGACAGTAGATCTAGCTGGTCTGTCATAATATAATATAGACAGTAGATCTAGCTGGTCTGTCATAATATAATAGAGACAGTATATCTAGATGGTCTGTCATAATATAATAGAAACAGTAGATCTAGCTGGTCTGTCATAATATAATAGAGCAATTAGATCTAGCCGATCTGTCATAATATAATAGAGACAGTAGATCTAGCTGGTCTGTCATAATATAACATAGACAGTAGATCTAGCTGGTCTGTCATAATATAATAGAGACAGTATATCTAGCTGGTCTGTCATAATATAATAGAGACAGTAGATCTAGCTGGTCTGTCATAATATAATAGAGACAGTAGATCTAGCTGGTCTGTCATAATACAATAGAGACATTAGATCTAGCCGATCTGTCATAATATAATAGAGACAGTATATCTAGCTGGTCTGTCATAATATAATAGAGACAGTAGATCTAGCTGGTCTGTCATAATATAATAGAGACAGTAGATCTAGCTGGTATGTCATAATACAAGAGAGACAGTAGATCTAGCTGGTCTGTCATAATATAAAAGAGACAGTAGATCTAGCTGGTCTGTCATAATATAATAGAAACAGTAGATCTAGCTGGTCTGTCATAATATAATAGAGCCATTAGATCTAGCCGATCTGTCATAATATAATAGAGACAGTATATCTAGCTGGTCTGTCATAATATAATAGAGACAGTAGATCTAGCTGGTCTGTCATAATATAATAGAGACAGTATATCTAGCTGGTCTGTCATAATATAATAGAGACAGTAGATCTAGCTGGTCTGTCATAATATAATAGAGACAGTAGATCTAGCTGGTCTGTCATAATATAATAGAGACATTAGATCTAGCCGATCTGTCATAATATAATAGAGACAGTAGATCTAGCTGGTCTGTCATAATATAAAGAGACAGTAGATCTAGCTGGTCTGTCATAATATAATAGAGACAGTAGATCTAGCTGGTATGTCATAATACAAGAGAGACAGTAGATCTAGCTGGTCTGTCATAATATAATAGAGACAGTAGATCTAGCTGGTCTGTCATAATATAATAGAAACAGTAGATCTAGCTGGTCTGTCATAATATAATAGAGGCATTAGATCTAGCCGATCTGTCATAATATAATAGAGACAGTATATCTAGCTGGTCTGTCATAATATAACAGAGACAGTAGATCTAGCTGGTCTGTCATAATATAATAGAGACAGTATATCTAGCTGGTCTGTCATAATATAATAGAGACAGTAGATCTAGCTGGTCTGTCATAATATAATAGAGACAGTAGATCTAGCTGGTCTGTCATAATACAATAGAGACATTAGATCTAGCCGATCTGTCATAATATAATAGAGACAGTAGATCTAGCTGGTCTGTCATAATATAAAAGAGACAGTAGATCATACTGGTCTGTCATAATATAATAGAGACAGTAGATCTAGCTGGTCTGTAATAATATAATAGAGACATTAGATCTAGCCGATCTGTCATAATATAATAGAGACAGTATATCTAGCTGGTCTGTCATAATATAATAGAGACAGTAGATCTAGCTGGTCTGTCATAATATAATAGAGACATTAGCTCTAGATGGTCTGTCATAATATAATAGAGACAGTAGATCTAGCTGGTCTGTCATAATATAATAGAGACAGTAGATCTAGCTGGTCTGTCATATTATAATAGAGACAGTAGATCTAGCTGGTCTGTCATATTATAATAGAGACATTATATCTAGCTGGTCTGTCATAATATAATAGAGACAGTAGATCTAGCTGGTCTGTCATTATATTATAGAAATAGTAGATCTAGCTGGTCTGTCATAATATAATAGAAACAGTAGATCTAGCTGGTCTGTCATAATATAATAGAGACATTAGATCTAGCCAATCTGTCATAATATAATAGAGACAGTAGATCTAGCTGGTCTGTCATAATATAATAGAGACAGTAGATCTAGCTGGTCTGTCATAATATAATAGAGACAGTAGATCTAGCTGGTCTGTCATAATATAATAGAGACAGTAGATCTAGCTGGTCTGTCATAATACAATAGGGACATTAGATCTAGCTGGTCTGTCATAATATAATAGAGACAGTAGATCTAGCTGGTCTGTCATAATACATACGAGAGACATTAGATCTAGCCGATCTGTCATAGATATAATAGAGACAGTAGATCTAGCTGGTCTGTCATAATATAATAGAGACAGTAGATCATAGCTGGTCTGTCATAATATAATAGAGACAGTAGATCTAGCTGTGTGTGTCATAATATAATAGAGACATTAGATCTAGCCAATCTGTCATAATATAATAGAGACAGTATATCTAGCTGGTCTGTCATAATATAATAGAGACATTAGCTCTAGATGGTCTGTCATAATATAATAGAGACATTAGATCGAGCTGGTCTGTCATAATATAATAGAGACAGTATATCTAGCTGGTATGTCATAATACAATAGAGACAGTAGATCTAGCTGGTCTGTCATTATATTATAGAAATAGTAGATCTAGCTGGTCTGTCATAATATAATAGAAACAGTAGATCTAGCTGGTCTGTCATAATATAATAGAGACAGTAGATCTTAGCTTGATCTGTCATAATATAATAGAGGCAGTAGATCGAGCTGGTCTGTCATATTATCATAGACACAGTAGATCTAGCTGGTCTGTCATAATATAATAGAGACAGTATATCTAAATATCTGTCATAATATAATAGAGACAGTAGATCTAGCTGTCTGTCATAATATAATAGAGACAGTACATCTAGCTGGTCTGTCATAATATAATAGAGATGGGCTCTATTAATCGTTATAATATGGGACAGAGTATTGCAGATCTAGCTGGTCTGTCATAATATAATAGAGACAGTATATCTAGCCGATCTGTCATAATATAATAGAGACAGTAGATCTAGCTGGTCTGTCATAATATAATAGAGACAGTACATCTAGCTGGTCTGTCGCCAATATAATAGAGACATTAGCTCTAGCTGGTCTGTCATAATATAATAATAGAGACAGTAGATCTAGCTGGTCTGTCAAAATATAATAGAGGCAGTATATCTAGCTGGTATGTCATAACAATAGAGACAGTAGATCTAGCTGGTCTGTCATAATATAATAGAGACAGTAGATCTAGCTGGTCTGTCATAATATAATAGAGACAGTATATCTAGCTGGTATGTCATAATACAATATAGAGACAGTAGTTCTAGCTGGTCTGTCATAATACAATAGAGACAGTATATCTAGCTGGTCTGTCATAATACAATAGAGACAGTAGATCTAGCTGGTCTATGTAATATAATAGAGACAGTAGATCTAGCTGGTCTGTCATGTTATAATAGAGACATTATATCTAGCTGGTCTGTCATAATATAATAGAGACAGTAGATCAAGCTGGTCTGTCATTATATTGAAAAGTAGATTCAGCTGGTCTGTCATAATATATGAAACAGTAGATCTAGCTGGTCATAATATAATAGAGACATCTGGATCTAGCCACCCTCTGCACAATATAATAGAGACAGTAGATCTTCAGCTGGTCTGTCATAATATAATATTAGAAAGACAGTATATCTAGCTGGTATGTCATAATACAATAGAGACAGTAGATCTAGCTGGTCCGTTGTAATACAATAGAGACAGTAGATCTAGCTGGTCTGTCATATTATAATAGAGACATTAGATCTAGCTGAACAATCTGGGCACATAATAGAGACAGTAGATCTAGCTGGTCTGTAATAATATAATAGAGACATTATATCTAGCTGGTCTGTCATGATATAATAGAGACAGTAGATCTAGCTGGTCTGTCATAATATAATAGAGACAGTAGATCTAGCTGGTCTGTCATAATATAAAAGAGACAGTAGATCTAGCTGGTCTGTCATAATATAATAGAGACAGTAGATCTAGCTGGTCTGTAATAATATAATAGAGACATTATATCTAGCTGGTCTGTCATGATATAATAGAGACAGTAGATCTAGCTGGTCTGTCATAATATAATAGAGACATTAGATCTAGCCAATCTCTCATAATATAATAGAGACAGTAGATCTAGCTGGTCTGTCATAATATAATAGAGACAGTATATCTAGCTGGTCTGTCATAATACAATAGAGACAGTATATCTAG
>NW_026285382.1:0-10197 GCF_023373465.1 Oncorhynchus keta | reverse complement strand
TACACATCAATGTACACTATTACACATCACTATACACTATTACACATCACTATACACTATTACACATCACTATATACTATTACACATCACTATACACTATTACACATCACTATATCACTAAAAAAATGTCTCATAAGAAACTAGCTCCCTGGTACACAGAAAATACCCGAGCTCTGAAGCAAGCTTCCAGAAAATTGGAACGGAAATGGCGCCACACCAAACTGGAAGTCTTCCGACTAGCTTGGAAGGACGGTACCGTGCAGTACCGAAGAGCCCTTACTGCTGCTCGATCGTCCTATTTTTCTAACTTAATTGAGGAAAATAAGAACAATCCGAAATTCCTTTTTGATACTGTGGCAAAGCTAACTAAAAAGCAGCATTCCCCAAGAGAGGATGACTTTCACTTTAGCAGTGATAAATTCATGAACTTCTTTGAGGAAAAGATTATGATTATTAGAAAGCAAATTACGGACTCCTCTTTAAACCTGCGTATTCCTCCAAACCTCAGTTGTCCTGAGTCTGCACAACTCTGCCAGGACCTAGGATCAAGAGAGACGCTCAAGTGTTTTAGTACTATATCTCTTGACACAATGATGAAAATAATCATGGCCTCTAAACCTTCAAGCTGTATACTGGACCCTATTCCAACTAAACTACTGAAAGAGCTGCTTCCTGTGCTTGGCCCTCCTATGTTGAACATAATAAACGGCTCTCTATCCACTGGATGTGTACCAAACTCACTAAAAGTGGCAGTAATAAAGCCTCTCTTGAAAAAGCCAAACCTTGACCCAGAAAATATAAAAAACTATCGGCCTATATCGAATCTTCCATTCCTCTCAAAGATTTTAGAAGGCTGTTGCGCAGCAACTCACTGCCTTCCTGAAGACAAACAATGTATACGAAATGCTTCAGTCTGGTTTTAGACCCCATCATAGCACTGAGACGGCACTTGTGAAGGTGGTAAATGACATTTTAATGGCATCGGACCGAGGCTCTGCATCTGTCCTCGTGCTCCTAGACCTTAGTGCTGCTTTTGATACCATCGATCACCACATTCTTTTGGAGAGATTGGAAACCCAAATTGGTCTACACGGACATGTTCTGGCCTGGTTTAGGTCTTATCTGTCGGAAAGATATCAGTTTGTCTCTGTGAATGGTTTGTCCTCTGACAAATCAACTGTACATTTCGGTGTTCCTCAAGGTTCTGTTTTAGGACCACTATTGTTTTCACTATATATTTTACCTCTTGGGGATGTTATTCGAAAACATAATGTAAACTTTCACTGCTATGCGGATGACACACAGCTGTACATTTCAATGAAACATGGTGAAGCCCCAAAATTGCCCTCGCTAGAAGCATGTGTTTCAGACATAAGGAAGTGGATGGCTGCAAACTTTCTACTATTAAACTCAGACAAAACAGAGATGCTTGTTCTAGGTCCCAAGAAACAAAGAGATCTTCTGTTGAATCTGACAATTAATCTTAATGGTTGTACAGTCGTCTCAAATAAAACTGTGAAGGACCTCGGCGTTACTCTGGACCCTGATCTCTCTTTTGAAGAACATATCAAGACCATTTCGAGGACAGCTTTTTTCCATCTACGTAACATTGCAAAAATCAGAAACTTTCTGTCCAAAAATGATGCAGAAAAATTAATCCATGCTTTTGTCACTTCTAGGTTAGACTACTGCAATGCTCTATTTTCCGGCTACCCGGATAAAGCACTAAATAAACTTCAGTTAGTGCTAAATACGGCTGCTAGAATCCTGACTAGAACCAAAAAATTTGATCATATTACTCCAGTGCTAGCCTCTCTACACTGGCTTCCTGTCAAAGCAAGGGCTGATTTCAAGGTTTTACTGCTAACCTACAAAGCATTACATGGGCTTGCTCCTACCTACCTCTCTGATTTGGTCCTGCCGTACATACCTACACGTACGCTACGGTCACAAGACGCAGGCCTCCTAATTGTCCCTAGAATTTCTAAGCAAACAGCTGGAGGCAGGGCTTTCTCCTATAGAGCTCCATTTTTATGGAACGGTCTGCCTACCCATGTCAGAGACGCAAACTCGGTCTCAACCTTTAAGTCTTTACTGAAGACTCATCTCTTCAGTGGGTCATATGATTGAGTGTAGTCTGGCCCAGGAGTGGGAGGGTGAACGGAAGGTCGAGCAACGAACCGCCTTCTTATGTTCTGCCTTCCGGGCTTGCCTCTTTCCACTGGGATTTCTGCCTCTAACCCTACGGGGCTGGAGTCACTGGCTTGCTGGGGCTCTCTCGTGCCGTCCCTGGGGGTGCGCCACCTGGGTGGGTTGATTCACTGTTGTGTCGCCTGTCTGCGTTGCTCCCCTGGGTTAAACTGGTGGTGAGATCTAGGCTATATCGGCCTTGTCTCAGGATGGTAGTTGGTGGTTGAAGATATCCTCTAGTGGTGTGGGGATGTGCTGGCAAAGTGGGTGGGGTTATATCCTTCCTGTTTGGCCCTGTCCGGGTGTCCTCGGATGGGCCATAGTGTCTCCTGACCCTCCTGTCTCAGCCTCCAGTATTTATGCTGCAGTAGTTTATGTGTCGGGGGGCTAGGGTCAGTTTGTTATATCTGGAGTACTTCTCCTGTCCTATTCGGTGTCCTGTGTGAATCTATGTGCTTCTCTAATTCTCTCCTTCTCTCTTTCTTTCTCTCTCTCTCGGAGGACCTTAGCCCTAGGACCATGTCCCAGGACTACCTGACATGAGGACTCCTTTGCTGTCCCCAGTCCACCTGGCCATGCTCCTGCTCCAGTTTCAACTGACCTGAGCCCTAGGACCGTGCCCCAGACTACCTGACATGAAGGCTCCTTGCTGTCCCCAGTCCACCTGACTGTGCTGCTGCTCCAGTTTCAACTGTTCTGCCTTATTATTATTCGACCATGCTGGTCATTTATGAACATTTGAACATCTTGGTCATGTTCTGTTATAATCTCTACCCGCACACAGCCAGAAGAGGACTGGCCACCCCACATAGCCCGGTTCCTCTCTAGGTTTCTTCCTAGGCCTTGGCCTTCTAGGAGTTTTTCCTAGCCACCGTGCATTTACACCTGCATTGTTTGCTGTTTGGGGTTTTAGGCTGGGTTTCTGTACAGCACTTTGAGATATCAGCTGATGTACGAAGGGCTATATAAATAAATTTGATTTGATATACACTATTACACATCACTATACACTATTACACATCACTATTACACATCACTATTACACATCACTATACACTATTACACATCACTATTACACATCACTATACACTATTACACATCACTATTACACATCACTATATACTATTACACATCACTATATACTATTACACTTCACTATATACTATTACACATCACTATTACACATCACTATTACACATCACTATACAGTATTACACATCACTAATACACATCACTATACACTAATACACATCACTATTACACATCACTGTACACTATTCCACATCACTATTACAGATCACTGTACACTATTCCACATCACTATATACTATTACACTTCACTATATACTATTACAAATCACTGTACACCATTACACATCACTATTACAGATCACTGTACACTATTCCACATCACTATATACTATTACCATCACTATATACTATTACACATCACTATACACTATTACACATCACTATACACTATTACACATCACTATACACTATTACACATCACTATACACTATTACACATCACTATACACTATTACACATCACTATTACACATCACTATACACTATTACACATCACTATACACTATTACACATCACTATACACTATTACACATCACTATACACTATTACACATCACTATACACTATTACACATCACTATACACTATTACACATCACTATACACTATTACACATCACTATACACTATTACACATCACTATACACTATTACACATCACTATACACTATTACACATCACTATTACACATCACTATACACTATTACACATCACTGTATACTATTACACATCACTATATACTATTACACATCACTATATAATATTACACATCACTGTACACTATTACACATCACTATTACTATTACACATCACTATATACTATTACACATCACTATTACACATCACTATACACTATTACACATCACTATTACACATCACTGTACACTATTACACATCACTATACACTATTACACATCACTATTACACATCACTATACACTATTACACATCACAATTACACATTACTATTACACATTACTATACACTATTACACATCACTATTACACATCACTATTACACATCACTATTACACATTACTATACACTATTACACATCACTATTACACATCACTATTACACATCACTATTACACTATTACACATCACTATACACTATTACACATCACTATTACACATTACTATTACACATTACTATACACTATTACACATCACTATTACACATCACTATTACACATCACTATTACACATTACTATACACTATTACACATCACTATTACACATCACTATTACACAACACCATTACACATCACTATTACACATCACTATTACACTATTACACATCACTATACACTATTATACATCACTATTACACATCACTATTACACATCACTATTACACATCACTATACACTATTACACATCACTATTACACATCACTATTACACATCACTATATACTATTACACATCACTGTACACTATTACACATCACTATATACTATTACACATCACCATATACATCACTATATACTATTACACATCACTGTACACTATTACACATCACTATACACTATTACACATCACTATATAATATTACACATCACTGTACACCATTACACATCACTATATACTATTACACATCACTATTACACATCACTATACACTATTACACATCACTATATACTATTACACATCACTATTACACATCACTATTACACATCACTATTACACATCACTATTACACATCACTATACACTTTTACACATCACTATTACACATCACTATATACTATTACACACCACTATATACTATTACACATCACTATATACTATTACACATCACTATATACTATTACACATCACTATTACACATCATTATTATACTATACAGTATTACACATCACTAATACACATCACTATACACTAATACACATCACTATTACACATCACTGTACACTATTCCACATCACTATATACTATTACACTTCACTATATACTATTACACATCACTATTACACATCACTATATAATATTACACATCACTGAACACCATTACACATCACTATTACACATCACTATTCCACATCACTGTACACCATTACACATCACTATTACACATCACTGTACACTATTACACATCACTATACACTATTACACATCACTATATACTATTACACATCACTGTACACCATTACACATCACTATTACACATCACTATACACTATTACACATCACTATACACTATTACACATCACTATATACTATTAAACATCACTGTACACTATTACACATCACTATATACTATTACACATCACTATTACACATCACTATATAATATTACATATCACTATTACACATCACTATACACTATTACACATCACTATACACTATTACACATCACTATTACACATCACTATTACATATCACTATATACTATTACACATCACTATTACACATCACTATATACTGTTATACGTCACTATATACTATTACACATCACTGTTAAGCACATCATTATACACTATTACACATCACTATACATTATTACACATCACTATTGCACATTACTATACACTATTACATCACTATATACTATTACACATCACTATACACTATTACACATCACTATATACTATTACATATCACTATTACACATCACTATATATTATTACATCACTATTACACATCACAATACACTATTACACATCACTATATAATATTACACATCAATATTACACATCACTATACACTGTTACACATCACTATATACTGTTACACATCACTATTACACATCACTATATACTATTACACATCACTATTACACATCACTATACACTATTACACATCACTATATAATATTACACATCACTGTACACTATTATACATCACTATATACTATTACACATCACTATTACACATCACTATACACTATTACACATCACTATATACTATTACACATCACTATTACACATAATATAATAATAATATATGCCATTTAGCAGACACTTTTATCCAAAGCGACTTACAGTCATGTGTGCATACATTCTACGTATGGGTGGTCCTGGAATCGAACCCACTACCCTGGCGTTACAAGCGCCATGCTCTGCCAACTGTGCTACAGAAGGACCACATCACTATTACACATCACTATTACACATCACTATTACACATCACAATTACACATCACTGTATACTATTACACATCACTATTACACATTACTATACACTATTACACATCACTATACACTATTACACATCACTATTACACATCACTATATACTATTACACATCACTATACACTATTACACCATCACTGTTGCGTATATATGCTATTAAGCACATCACTATACACTATTACACATCATCACTGTTGCACGTCACTATACACTATTACACATCACTATTACGTCGCTGTACACTGTTGCGCGTCATATTACACTCGCTTATATATTATATCACTATATCACTATATATTATTGCGTCATATGCGCTGTTATACATCCGCTGTTATCGCTATATACTATTACACATCACTATTACACATCACTATACACTATTACACATCACTATTACACATCACTATACACTATTACACATCACTATTACACATCACTATATACTATTACACATCACTATTACACATCACTATATACTATTACACAACACTATTACACATCACTATACACTATTACACATCACTATTACACATCACTATATACTATTACACATCACTGTACACTATTACACATCACTATATACTATTACACATCACTATTACACATCACTATATACTATTACACATCACTATTACACATCACTATATAATATTACACATCACTGTACACCATTACACATCACTATATACTATTACACATCACTATTACACATCACTATACACTATTACACATCACTATATACTATTACACATCACTATTACACATCACTATTACACATCACTATTACACATCACTATTACACATCACTATACACTATTACACATCACTATTACACATCACTATTACACATCACTATTACACACACCACTATATACTATTACACATCACTATATACTATTACACTTCACTATATACTATTACACATCATTTACACAATACTATGCGTATTACACATCCCGCTAATACACATCACTTAATACACACTAATACACATCACTATTACACATCCTACTGTACACTATTCACATCACTATATACTGTTACACTTCACTGTATACTATTATACATCACTATTACACATCACTATATAATATTACACATCACTGAACACCATTACACGTCACTATTATTACAACACTATTGCGCGTCGCTATTCCACATCACTGTACACCATTACACATCACTATTACGTCGCTATTCCGTCACTGTACAACGTGCACATCACTATTACACATCACTGTTCCACATCACTGTTCATTTACATACTCGCTATATACTATTACACGTCACTATACACTGTTACACATCACTATACACTATTACACGTCACTATACGCTGTTATACGTCACTATATACTATTACACATCACCGTACACCATTGCGCATCAGCTATTACGTCACTATGCACTATTACGTCACTATACACTATTACGTCACTATACACTATTACACATCACTATACACTATTACACATCACTATACACTATTACACATCACTATATACTATTACACATCACTGTACACTATTACACATCACTATATACTATTACACATCACTATTACACATCACTATATAATATTACATATCACTATTACACATCACTATACACTATTACACGTCACTATACACTATTACACATCACTATTACACATCACTATTACACGTCACTATGTGCTGTTGCACATCACTATTACACATCACTATATACTATTATACATCACTATATACTATTGCACATCACTATTACACATCAATATACACTATTACACATCACTATACACTATTACACATCACTATTACATTGCTATACACTGTTACACATCACTATATACTATTACATATCACTATACACTATTACACATCACTATATACTATTACACATCACTGTTACACGTCAATGTATAATATTACACATCACTATTACACATCACAATACACTATTACACATCACTATATAATTTACACATCATTATTACACGTCACTATACACTATTACACATCACTATATACTATTACACATCACTATTACACATCACTATATACTATTACACATCACTATTACACATCACTATACACTATTATACATCACTATATAATATTACGTCACTGTACGCTGTTACACATCACTATATACTATTACACATCACTATTACACATCACTATACACTATTACACATCACTATATACTATTACACATCACTATTACATAATTATAATAATAATATATGCCATTTAGGCAGACACTTTTATCCAAAGCGACTTACAGTCATGTGTGCATACATTCTACGTATGGGTGGTCCCGAATCACCCACTACCTGGGACAAGCGCCATGTTTCTACCAACTGTGCTATAGAAGGGACCGACATCAATTACACGTCACTATTACACATCCGCTATTACACATCGCTACTCATATGCTGTACCAACTATTACTTACTATAAGGACCACATCACTATGCGCTGTGCACATCACTATTACACATCACTTATGTGCTATCACTATACTGTTACACGTCATCACTATTACACACATCACTGTACACGTCGCTTGCGCTGTCACTATTGTATTGCACATCACTATACACTATTACACATCACTATTACACATCACTATACACTATTACACATCACTATTACACGTCACTATATACTATTACACATCACTATTACACATCACTATACACTATTACACATCACTATTACACATCACTATACACTATTACGCATCACTATTACACATCACTATATACTGTTACACATCACTATTACGTCACTATATACTATTACACAACACTATTACACATCACTATACACTATTACGTCACTATATACTATTACGCATCACTATTACGTCACTATTACACATCACTATTACACATCACTATATACTATTACACATCATCATTACACATCACTATTAAACATCACTATATACTATTACACATCACTATACACTATTACACATCACTATTACACATCACTGTATACTGTTACACAACACTATTATATATCACTATACACTATTACACATCACTATTACGTCACTATTAAACATCACTATATACTATTACACATCACTATACACTATTACACATCACTATTACACATCACTATATACTATTACACAAACACTATTAAGACGTCACTATACACTATTACACATCACTATTACACATCGCTGTTAAACGTCGCTATATAATATTACACGTCACTATACACTGTTACACGTCACTATATACTGACAAGGTACAAACACATCACTATAGCGCAGTGGTGTTACGTCACCGTGCACTATTACATCACTATACACTATTACACATCAATATTACACATCATTATACACTATTACACATCACAATACACTACTATACATCCCTAAAGCCAACACCTCATTTGGCCACCTTTCGTTCCAGTACTCTGCTGCCTGTGACTTGAACGAATTGCAAAAATCGCTGAAGTTGGAGACTTTTATCTCCCTCACCAACTTCAAACATCAGCTATCTGAGCAGCTAACCGATCGCTGCCGCTGTACATAGTCTATCGGTAAATAGCCCACCCATTTTCACCTACCTCATCCCCATACTGTTTTTATTTATTTTATTTTCTGCTCTTTTGCACACCAATATCTCTACCTGTAACCATCTGATTTATTTAATTTAAATGGATTTCATGTAATGGACATATAATACACAATAATCCAAATCGTTGAAGTGTCTTTGTGTTCTCTGCACCAGATAGGACTGTTTCCTGTCTTTGTGTTCTCTGCACCAGATAGGACTGTTTCCTGTCT
>NW_026285381.1:17500-18846 GCF_023373465.1 Oncorhynchus keta | reverse complement strand
CTTCCCTCCTCTCCTCCCTCTCCTCTCTACTTCCACTCCCTCTCTCCCTCCTCCCTCCCTCTCTCCCTCCTTCTCCTCCTCCTTCCTCTCTCTCCTCCCTTCCTCCTCCCTCCTTCCCTCCTTCCTCCTCCTCTCTCTCTCCTCCTATCCTCTCTCTCTCTCCCTCCCTCCTCCCTCCTCCCTCCCTCCTCACCTCTCCGCTCCCTCTCCCTCTCTATCCTCCCTCTCCCTCCCGTCTCCCTCTCTCTCTCACTCCTTCCTCCTCCTCCTCTCTTCCTCCTCTCCCTCCTCTCTCTCCCTCCTTCCTCCTCCTCCTCTCCTCTCCCTTCCTCCTCTCTCTCTCTCTCTCCCTCCCTCCTCCTCCTCTCTCTCCCTCTCTCCTCCTCCCTCCTCCTCTCTCTCTCTCTCCCTCCCTTCCTCCTCTCTCTCCCTCCCTCCTTCCTCCTCTCTCTCTCTCTCTCCTCCCTTCCTCCTCTCTCCCTCTCTCCCTCCTTCCTCCTCTCCTCTCTCTCTCTCTCTCTCTCTCTCTCTCCCTCCTCCTCCCTCCTCTCTCTCTCTCCCTCCTTCCTCTCTCCTCCTCCCTCCTCTCCCTCCTCTCCTTCCTCCCTCTCTCTCTCTCTCTCTCCTCTCTCCCTCTCCTTCCTCCTCTCTCTCCTCCCTCCTCTCCTCCTCTCTCTCTCTCCCTCCCTCCTTCCTCCTCCTCTCTCCCTCCTTCCTCCTCTCTCTCTCTCTCTTTCTCCCCTCCTTCCTCCTCTCTCTCTCCTCCTCCCTCCCTCTCTCCTCTCCTCCTCTCCTCTCTCTCCCTCCTTCCTCCTCCTCCCTCTCCTCCCTCCCTCCTCTCCTCTCCTCCCTCCTCCTCCCTCCTCCCTCCTCCCTCTCTCTCCTCCTCCTCCTCCTCTCTCTCTCTCTCTCCCTCCCTCTCCTCCTCTCCTCCTCCCTCCTTCCTCCTCTCTCCTCCTCCTCCTCCTCTCTCCTCTCTCTCTCCCTCCCTCCCTCCCTCTCTCCTCTCCCTCCTCTTCCTCCTCTCCTCTCCTCCCTCCCTCCCTCTCTCTCTCCTCCTCTCTCCTCCCTCCCTCCCTCCTCTCCTCCCTCTCTCTCTCCCTCCTTCCTCCTCTCTCTCTCTCCCTCCCTCCTCTCTCCTCCTCTCTCTCCTCTCTCTCTCCTCTCTCCCTCCTTCCTCCTCCTCTCCTCTCTCCCTCCTCATCCTCCTCTCCTCTCTCTCCCTCCTTCCTCCCTCTCTCTCTCTCCCTCCCTCCTTCCTCCCTCTCTCCTCTCCCTCTCTCCCTCCCTCCTCTCCTCCTCTCTCTCCCTCCTTCCTGCCTCTCTCTCTCTCCCTCCCTCCTTCC
>NW_026285381.1:10000-12500 GCF_023373465.1 Oncorhynchus keta | reverse complement strand
AACTTCTGGGCCACATCCTGACTGATGGCATGCTGTCAATTAACTTCTGGGCCACATCCTGACTGATGGCATGCTGTCAATTAACTTCTGGGCCACATCCTGACTGATGGCATGCTGTCAATTACCTTCTGGGCCACATCCTGACTGATGGCATGCTGTCAATTACCTTCTGGGCCACATCCTGACTGATGGCATGCTGTCAATTAACATCTGGGCCACATCCTGACTGATGGCATGCTGTCAATTAACTTCTGGGCCACATCCTGACTGATGGCATGCTGTCAATTAACTTCTGGGCCACATCCTGACTGATGGCATGCTGTCAATTAACTTCTGGGCCACATCCTGACTGATGGCATGCTGTCAATTAACTTTGGGCCACATCCTGACTGATGGCATGCTGTCAATTAACTTCTGGGCCACATCCTGACTGATGGCATGCTGTCAATTAACTTCTGGGCCACATCCTGACTGATGGCATGCTGTCAATTAACTTCTGGGCCACATCCTGACTGATGGCATGCTGTCAATTAACTTCTGGGCCACATCCTGACTGACGGCATGCTGTCAATTAACTTCTGGGCCACATTCTGACTGACGGCATGCTGTCAATTAACTTCTGGGCCACATCCTGACTGACGGCATGCTGTCAATTAACTTCTGGGCCACATCCTGACTGATGGCATGCTGTCAATTAACTTCTGGGCCACATCCTGACTGACGGCATGCTGTCAATTAACTTCTGGGCCACATCCTGACTGACGGCATGCTGTCAATTAACTTCTGGGCCACATCCTGACTGATGGCATGCTGTCAATTAACTTCTGGGCCACATCCTGACTGATGGCATGCTGTCAATTAACTTCTGGGCCACATCCTGACTGATGGCAGCCCATTCTTGCATAATCAATGCTTGGAGTTTGTCAGAATTTGTGGGTTTTTGTTTGTCTAGATAGTGTCTCTACCTAGGTCTAGATAGTGTCTCTACCTAGGTCTAGATAGTGTCTCTACCTAGGTCTAGATAGTGTCTCTACCTAGGACTAGATAGTGTCTCTACCTAGGTCTAGATAGTGTCTCTACCTAGGACTAAATAGTGTCTCTACCTAGGTCTAGATAGTGTCTCTACCTAGGTCTAGATAGTGTCTCTACCTAGGTCTAGATAGTGTCTCTACCTAGGTCTAGATAGTGTCTCTACCTAGGTCTAGATAGTGTCTCCACCTAGGTCTAGATAGTGTCTCTACCTAGGTCTAGATAGTGTCTCTACCTCGGACTAGATAGTGTCTCTACCTAGGTCTAGATAGTGTCTCTACCTAGGACTAGATAGTGTCTCTACCTAGGACTAGATAGTGTCTCTACCTAGGTCTAGATAGTGTCTCTACCTAGGTCTAGATAGTGTGAAAGTTGTGAAAATCACAGCAAAATGTTAGACTTTTCTCCTAAATGGGATTTATACGTTTATGAACTTTTAAAAAGCAGCATTTACTCTCCCATGTTTTATCCAAGTACAGTGTTTGATATTCCATTTTGAAGCTTCATCCAACGTAAAAAGTACAGACTCAAATACGGTCTGTGCTATCCGGGATACTTGGGATTTCACAATATAACATGGTTACCGGAGGGTTATGAATAAGGCCAGGGTTTAGAGTAGGGACGTCCCAAGGATCCCGAAAGCACAGAGAGAAAAGAGAACGGACGAGAGAAAAGAGGAGCGAGACAGAAAGAGCGAGAGAGAGACAGAGAGAGACAGAGAGAGAGAGAGAGAGAGAGAGAGAGACAGAGAGAGAGAGAGACAGAGAGAGAGACAGAGAGAGAGACAGAGAGAGACAGAGAGAGACAGAGACAGAGAGAGACAGAGACAGACAGAGAGACAGAGAGACAGAGAGAGAGATAGAGAGTGACAGAGACAGAGAGAGACAGAGAGACACAGAGACCGAGAGAGAGATAGAGAGAGAGAGAGAGACATAGAGAGAGAGACAGAGAGAGACAGAGAGAGACAGAGAGAGACAGAGAGAAACAGAGACAGCCATCACAGCAGCAAGATTTGTGACCTGTTGCCACGAGAAAGGGCAACCAGTGAAGAACAAACACCATTGTAAATACAACCCATATTTATGCTTATTTATTTGATCTTGTGTCTTAACCATTTGTACATTGTTAAAACACTGAACATAATATGACATTTGTAATGTCTTTACTGTTTTGTAACTTCTGTATGTGTAATGTTTACTGTTAGAGAGAGACAGAGAGAGAGAGAGAGAGAGAGAGAGAGAGAGAGAGAGAGAGAGAGAGAGAGAGGGGGAGACAGAGAGAGAGAGAGAGAGAGACAGAGAGAGAGAGAGAGAGAGAGAGAGAGAGAGAGAGGTATAAAAGAAAAGAAAAGAAAGAAGCAGACAGCATCAGAGAGAATGTTTTTTTGTGTCTGATTATGAAAATACCATTCTCTTCTTCTCTCCTCTCTCCTTGCATCTGCCTCTTCCTCTCCTCTCCTCTACTTCTCATG
>NW_026285381.1:0-7500 GCF_023373465.1 Oncorhynchus keta | reverse complement strand
TGCTGCAGTGTTCTAGAGGGATTGGAGAAATAGGGCAGGAAAGAGGGGAGAGGAAGGAGAGGAGATGGGATACATGAGATCATCTATGCACGCTCTTTCTTTCATTTTCTCTCATCCTTCACTCAACTATTCTCTCTCCCTCCCTTGTTCTCTAGCTCTCTCTCTCTCTCTCCCTTGTTCTCTAGCTCTCTCTCTCTCTCCTTGTTCTCTAGCTCGCTCTCTCTCTCCCTCCCTCGTTCTCTAGCTCTATCTCTCTCCCTCCCTTGTTCTCTAGCTCTCTCCCTCTCCCTTGTTCTCTAGCTCTCTCTCCCCTCCCTTGTTCTCTAGCTCTCTCTCTCTCCCTCCCTTGTTCTCTAGCTCTCTCTCTCCCTCCCTTGTTCTCTAGCTCTCTCTCTCTCCCTCCCTTGTTCTCTAGCTCTCTCTCTCCCTCCCTTGTTCTCTAGCTCTCTCTTTCTCCTGATCTCTTCACTACATTATATTCACAGTAAACAAGGTCAGTACACAGAGGATTTACACCTGCAAACACACACAGTCTAAAGATGTATGTGATGTGGAACAACATCTAGATGAAGCTGAGGAGAAGAAGAAATGGTGTTTCGGCAACACACAGCAACACACAGCAACACACAGCAACACACAGCAACACACAGGCAACACACAGCAACATTGCGGCAACACACGGCAACACGCTTTGCAACACACAGCAACACACAACAACACACAGCAACACACAGCAACACACAGCAACACACAGCAACACACAGCAAATACGCGACGCAAAGCACAGTAACACACAGCAACCCAGCAACACACAGCAACACATAGCAACACACAGCAACACACAGCAACACACAGCAACACACAGCAACACGCGGCAACACACAGCAACACACAGCAACACACAGCAACACACACAGCAACACACAGCAACACACAGCAACACGCGGCAACACACAGCAACACACAGTAAACACAACAACACACAGCAACATGCGGCAACACATTTAAATACCTGCAAACACAGCAAATACGCGGCAAAGACGGCAACATCGGTAACACGCGGCAACACAGGCAAATACGGCAACAGACAGCAACACATGGTGTTTCGGCAACACGCGGCAACACACAGTAACACGCGGCAACACACAGCAATACACGGGTAACACGCGTAACACGCTGGCAACACGCTGACAACACACGGGTAACACGCGTAACACACGGCAACACACAACAACACGCGGCAACACGCGTAACACACAGCAACACGCGGCAACACGCGGCAACACACGGCAACACGCTGCAACACACCTTTGACAACACGCTGCAACCGCTGCAACACGCGTAACACGCTGGGTAAATACACGGCAACACGCTGACAACACACAGCAACACGCGGCAACACGCGGCAACACACGGCAACACACAACAACACACAGCAAACACACGGTAACACACAGCAACACGCGGAACACGCGGCAACACACGGCAACACGCGGCAAACGCGGCATTACCGGCAACACGCGGCAACACGCGGTAACACGCGGCAACACACAGCAACACGCGGCAACACGCGGCAACACACGGCAACACACAACAACACACAACAACACGCGGCAACACACAGCAACACGCGGCAACACGCGGGTAACAACGCGGCAACACGCTGGGCAACACGCTGCAACACAGCAACACGCGGCAACACACGGCAACACGCTGCAACACACAGCAACACCGGCAACACACAGCAACACACGGCAAACACACAGCAACACGCAACACGCGGCAACACACGGCAACACACGGCAACACACAGCAACACACGGGTAAACACACAGTAACACACGGCAACACACAGCAACACGCGGCAACACGCGGCAACACACAGCAACACACGGCAACACACAGCAACACACGGCAACACACAGCAACACACGGCAACACACAGCAACACACGGCAACATAAAGCAACACATTGTCTCTCTCTCTCTGTCAAAAAATTTGTCAGATGCTTCTTAAACAACAGGTGTAGACTAACAGTGAAATGTTTACAGGCCCGTCCCAACAATGCAGAGAGAAATACTAGAAGAATAATGTCACTAATAATATAAAACACGATGAGTAATGATAACTTGGCTCTAACACACTAAGTATTGACAACTTGGATATATACACATTGAGTATTGATAACTTGGCTCTATACACAATGAGGAACGATAACTTGGCTCTATACACAATGAGTAGTATAGAGTATAGAGTATAGAGTATAGAGTATAGAGTATAGAGTATATAGTATAGAGTATAGAGTATAGAGTATATAGTATAGAGTATATAGTATAGAGTATATAGTATATAGTATAGAGTATAGAGTATATAGTAGAGTATAGAGTATAGAGTATATAGTATATAGTATAGAGTATATAGTATATAGTATAGAGTATATAATTATAAATTATAAAGTATGGAAGTATATAGTATAGAGTATATAGTATAAATTATATAATATATAGTATAGATTATAGAGTATATAGTATAGAGTATAGAGTATAGAGTATATAGTATAGAGTATAGAGTATATAGTATAGGTAGGTATATAGTATAGGTATAGAGTATATAGTATAGAGTATATAGTATAGAGTATAGAGTATATAGTATATAGTATAGAGTATAAAATTATATAATTATACTTAATTATATAGTATATAATTAGTCATAGAGTATAAATTATATAATTGTGAAGTATAGGTATAGAGTATAGAGTATATAGTATAGAGTATAGAGTATAGAATTATATAGTATAGAGTATATAGTATAAGGTATATAATTATATAGTATAGAGTATAGAGTATAGGTATATAATTATAGAGTGAAATTATAGGTATAGTGTAGAGTATATAGTATAAGAGTATAGGTATGGAGGTATAAGGTATATAGTATAGGTATAGAGCACATACAGAGCACAGAGCACATAGCATATAGTATAGAGTATATAGTATATAGTATAGATATATAGTATATAGTATATAGCATATAGTATAGAGTATATAGTATATAGTATATAGTATATAGCATATAGTAACGTATAGAGCATATAGTATAGAGTATAAAGTATATAGTATAGAGTATATAGTATATAGTATATAGTATATATATATCGTATAGAGTATATAGTATAGACATATGGCATAGAGTATATAGTATAGAGTATAGAGTATATAGTATATAGTATATAGTATAGAGTATAGAGTATATAGTATAGAGCATATAGTATATAGTATATAGCATAGAGCATATAGTACATAGTATATAGTATATAGAAGTATAGAGCATATAGTATATAGTATAGAGTATATCCGTATAGAGTCCTTAGTATATAGTTGGTAGAGTATATAGTATATAGTATATAGTATATCGTGGACCAATAGAGAATTATGCACATCTGTGGATCCGTAAGGGGTATGCGCATTGGAGTAGGTCCAGGGTATCTCCCCTCAGGTGTGTGTGTGTGTGTGTGTGTGTGTGTGTGTGTGTGTGTGTGTGTGTGTGTGTGTGTGTGTGTGGTGTGTGTGTACTACAAATGACCGCAGAAGCAGCGACTGCCTACCTCTGCAGAACCACGGATCATTAACCGCACACACACACACACACACACACACACACACACACACACACACACACACACACACACACACACACACACACACCTATTGTACCCTTCATTGGCTCTATTTCAACCTCATAATGTATTAAACTAGATGTTATGAATATGTCATTTGGAAAGGGTTTGTCCGCTTGTGTGTCCTGCTGAGTCAGGGCAGTAAGCTCTGCTGAGTCAGGGCAGTCTGTCCTGCTGCTGTGTGTCCTTATGGCAGTAAGCTCTGCTGAGTCAGGGCAGTCTGTCCTGCTGCTGTGTGTCTCTGCTGATGGCAGTAAGCCTCAGTGCTGCTGAGTCAGGGCAGTCTGTCCTGCTGCTGTGTGTCCTTATGGCAGTAAGCTCTGCTGAGTCAGGGCAGTCTGTCCTGCTGCTGTGTGTCCTTATGGCAGTAAGCTCTGCTGAGTCAGGGCAGTCTGTCCTGCTGCTGTGTGTCCTTATGGCAGTAAGCTCTGCTGAGTCAGGGCAGTCTGTCCTGCTGCTGTGTGTCCTTATGGCAGTAAGCTCTGCTGAGTCAGGGCAGTCTGTCCTGCTGCTGTGTGTCCTTGTGGCAGTAAGCTCTGCTGAGTCAGGGCAGTCTGTCCAGTGCCCCATGCTGTGTGGCCTTATGGCAGTAAGCTCTGCTGAGTCAGGGCAGTCTGTCTGGGCAGTAAGCTCTGTGTCCTTATGCTGCTGTGTGTCCTTATTAGCTCTGCTGAGTCAGGGCAGTCTGCCCTGCTGGGTGTGTGTCCTTATGGCAGTAAGCTCTGCTGAGTCAGGGCAGTCTGTCCCTGCTGCTGTGTATCCTTATGGCAGTAAAGCTCTGCTATGTGGTCAGGGCAGTCTGCCCAGCTATCCTGCTGTGTGTCCTTATGGCTAGTAGCTCTGCTGAGTCAGGGCAGTCTGTCCTGCTGCTGTGTGTCCTTATGGCAGTAAGCTCTGCTGAGTCAGGGCAGTCTGTCCTGCTGCTGTGTGTCCTTATGGCAAAGTAAGGCTCTGCTGAGTCAGGGCAGTCTGCCCCTGCTGCTGTGTGTCCTTATGGCAGTAAGCTCTGCTGAGTCAGGGCAGTCTATCCTGCTGCTGTGTGTCCTTATGGCAGTAAGCTCTGCTGAGTCAGGGCAGTCTGTCCTGCTGCTGTGTGTCCTTATGGCAGTAAGCTCTGCTGAGTCAGGGCAGTCTGTCCTGCTGCTGTGTGTCCTTATGGCAGTAAGCTCTGCTGAGTCAGGGCAGTCTGCCCTGCTGCTGTGTGTCCTTATGGCAGTAAGCTCTGCTGAGTCAGGGCTGTCTATCCTGCTGCTGTGTGTCCTTATGGTGTCCCTGTAAGCTCTGCTGAGTCAGGGCAGTCTGTCCTGCTGCTGTGTGTCCTTATGGCAGTAAGCTCTGCTGAGTCAGGGCAGTCTGTCCTGCTGCTGTGTGTCCTTATGGCAGTAAGCTCTGCTGAGTCAGGGCAGTCTGTCCTGCTGTTGTGTGTCCTTATGGCAGTAAGCTCTGCTGAGTCTGTCCTGCTGCTGTGTGTCCTTATGGCAGTAAGCTCTGCTGAGTCAGGGCAGTCTGTCCTGCTGCTGTGTGTCCTTATGGCAGTAAGCTCTCCTGAGTCAGGGCAGTCTGTCCTGCTGCTGTGTGTCCTTATGGCAGTAAGCTCTGCTGAGTCAGGGCAGTCTGTCCTGCTGCTGTGTGTCCTTATGGCAGTAAGCTCTGCTGAGTCAGGGCAGTCTGTCCTGCTGCTGTGTGTCCTTGTGGCAGTAAGCTCTGCTGAGTCAGGGCAGTCTGTCCTGCTGCTGTGTGTCCTTATGGCAGTAAGCTCTGCTGAGTCAGGGCAGTCTGTCCTGCTGCTGTGTGTCCTTATGGCAGTAAGCTCTCCTGAGTCAGGGCAGTCTGTCCTGCTGCTGTGTGTCCTTATGGCAGTAAGCTCTGCTGAGTCAGGGCAGTCTGTCCTGCTGATGTGTGTCCTTATGGCAGTAAGCTCTGCTGAGTCAGGGCAGTCTGTCCTGCTGCTGTGTGTCCTTATGGCAGTAAGCTCTGCTGAGTCAGGGCAGTCTGTCCTGCTGCTGTGTGTCCTTATGGCAGTAAGCTCTGCTGAGTCAGGGCAGTCTGTCCTGCTGCTGTGTGTCCTTATGGCAGTAAGCTCTGCTGAGTCAGGGCAGTCTGTCCTGCTGCTGTGTGTCCTTATGGCAGTAAGCTCTGCTGAGTCAGGGCAGTCTGTCCTGCTGCTGTGTGTCCTTATGGCAGTAAGCTCTGCTGAGTCAGGGCAGTCTGTCCTGCTGCTGTGTGTCCTTATGGCAGTAAGCTCTGCTGAGTCAGGGCAGTCTGTCCTGCTGCTGTGTGTCCTTATGGCAGTAAGCTCTGCTGAGTCAGGGCAGTCTGTCCTGCTGCTGTGTGTCCTTATGGCAGTAAGCTCTCAGCTCTATTCAGCCTTCTTCAGCCTTCTTCAGCCCTATTCAGCTGTATTCAGCCTTCTTCAGCCCTCTTCAGCCCTCTTCAGCCCTATTCAGCTCTATTCAGCCCTATTCAGCTCTATTCAGCCCATTTCCAGGTCATAAGGTACTGACCACCATTACATAGAAACTCAGTCACATACAGCAACACATTTAGTCTGCACTGGTCCAGATCAGCTCTGCACAAAACACCAATAGGACACCTTTATTTTACCAGGTCAATTAACAACACATTCTTATTTACAATGACGGCCTGACAAAACATGGAACCCCTCAAGAAACGTTGAACTCTTACGGAGAATTCTCTGTCTTTCTTTATCTTAGAACACGGAACTTGGAACTTGGAACTTGGAATACACAACATAGAACACAGGAAAACACCTCACTGAATCCAAACATGAGTGTGTGCACTTTGGCTAGATGTGAGGTCAGGGTTGTGTGTGTGTTTTTTAAAGAGCTGCCAAACCAGGTGTGTATGGTCTGCTAGATGCCTGAGAGCCAAAGCTCATTTCTGCCCCACTGCCCTGCTCTGCTCACTCGTTCTCTCTCGCGCACACACACACACACACACACCCTCTGAGATTTCACAACCAAAATACTTAAGTGTTCCAGGAATCTCTTCCAACCAAAACGTAATCTCTCTCTTCAGCCGCCCAGTTTCTATCTCCCGTCCCAGTGTGTGTGTGTGTGTGTTTGCCAACATGATTCTAATGGCTCCTAAACTGAGTTCTAACGGCTGAGTCTTCTCTCTCTTCTCATCTAACACTTTTTTCTACCTCTCCATCCTCTCTCTCTCTCTCCCCTCCCCTCTCTCTCTCTCTCCCTCTTACCTCCCCTCTCTCTTACCTCCCCTCTCTCTCTCTCTCTCTCTCTCTCTCTCTCTCTCTCTCCCTCTTACCTCCCCCCTCTCTCTCTCTCTCTCTCTCCCCTCTTACCTCCCCCCTCTCTCTCTCTCTCTCTTACCTCCCCCTCCCCTCTCTCTCTCTCTCTCCCTCTTACCTCCCCCTCTATCTCCTTCTCTCTCCCTCTTTCATCCCCTCCATCTCTCTGTCAGGACCTGGTTACGTAACCCGGGTCTCTGGAGTGAGAAACAGTCACTAAACCAACTGAGCCACAAATAGTCAGCAGAACCTAGAAGATGAGGCAGACACAGCAGAAAAGTGAAGTTCTTCAGGAAAACATGGAATTCCACAAGAACAAAGGCAATCCTCCAAGACAAAAGGCAAATCCACAAGGTGGAAGGCACAGCACAAAAAGCCTCAAAAGATATTCAAAAACAAACAAACAAGAACAAAAACAGAACTCTACAAGAGAGTCCACTGGGATCAACAAGAGCTCACAGAGTACTAGGGCTGGGTGCTAACATACAAACACAGAGCAAAGAACTGAGTAAAACAAAGGGTTTAAATACAATCAGGGGAAACGAGGCACAGGTGC
>NW_026285380.1:0-12130 GCF_023373465.1 Oncorhynchus keta | reverse complement strand
CTAAGTAGTTAAGAGTTAACAGCAGGTGTCTTGATAATACTATAGAATAATGCAGTGAGTCAGTGGTTCCTGAGCCACATGTAATTGCTTTGTAGTAGTTAAAAATAATGTTTTTTTATATTTCTATGTGATCAATCCATTAATAATATAGATCTACATGCAACAGTATGTCTTGTGCTTTTGGCAATGATTTATGTATAATAATTATGTATAACAAGTGATACCATGTGTGTCTGCAGAGCATTTTGTCTTCATTTTGGCAGATTAACTCAGGCTTATTTCTGAAGATTAACTCATGTTGGAGTTGGAGCTGTGACCGAAAGGTGGCTGGTTCGAATCCCGGCCAGGCGCTGGAAAAACAGGTGGAATTGATCTGACCACTGGAGGGCTGCTGGGTTCACATCCTCAAAACATAAACCTTTTTGTTGATCAGAACTCTAGAGGTTCTTCTTCACTGAACCCAAAAATATATCTAACTTTTTTATTGATTTCATATTTTAAGGAAGTGATAGAATCCTTTTTATAAGGAACCTTGTTTTCTAAACCTGTCTTTCTTTTGATGATTTAATTATCTACATCATGTTATTTCAAGTTCTCCTTTGGAGCAAAACATCATGTTGTTAAATAATAATCCTAAATTGTGCATGGATATAAATTGGGCAATTGAAAGTATCTAGGGTGTAATATGTGTTCAACGAAAATGAACATTGTTGCAACGTTGTAGGCAACATTATTGGCAAGGGACTTGATGCCTACTGTGGGTGTGAAGAGTGTGTTGATGTAACAGTTATATTGTCAATATTCTGCTGGTAACAACCATCACAATTGGTTAAAAGATGCATTCCATTATATTAGTCAATAATTAAGAGAAGGCAAAGTGGTTGTGTCATGTGGAAATTCTATCAAATGTCTGACATTGCAACGAGTACAGTCAGGGTGCCGTGGAACCCCTGCAGTACCTCCACAGACCCCGGATTGAGAACCCCTGCAGTACCTCCACAGACCCCGGATTGAGAACCCCTGCAGTACCTCCACAGACCCCAGATTGAGAACCCCTGCAGTACCTCCACAGACCCGGATTGAGAACCCCTGCAGTACCTCCACAGACCCCGGATTGAGAACCCCTGCAGTACCTCCACAGACCCCGGATTGAGAACCCCTGCAGTACCTCCACAGACCCCGGATTGAGAACCCCTGATTTAGCAGATGCTCTTATCCAGAACGATTTACAGTAAGTGCATTCATCTTAAGATAGCTATTTATTTTGGAAATAAACTTTATAAATTATTCATAAAATTATCATCTTACCTCTTAGCTTTGGTGTCATGTCCCTCAGAGAGATGAATTTTAGAGGCAGGGCCCCCCTCCTCTCTCTTCCCGGAGAGACTCATTTTAGAGCACTGACCCCTAAACAGAGATCCAGCATGTTGGTTGTGATTAACACAGTGACAACTAATTATTGTTCTCATGTATTCATTATCTCTTTGAAATATAAAACATTTACTAACAGACATAGAAACAGCCAGGTGATTTAATGCATCACATGACCATGTAGTTGTGACATTTCATCTCCATGGTAACTGTCAATAATAATAAGTCACTGTTTGTTAAGGTAGTTCTAGACAGTACAGCAACACAAGGCCATGTCATATTAATCAAAAGTGGCTATTTATTGTCTTTCAATCTGTTATTTTCTAAACTAATCTGAGAATGTAGACAGAAGGGCTAAAACAGACATTATTGATCTGAGGGGGGAAATTATTGATTTCAGTTTCAACTGTTCTGCCTTATTATTATTCAACCATACTGGTCATTTATGAACATTTCAACATCTTAGCCATGTTCTGTTATAATCTCCACCCGGCACAGCCAGAAGAGGACTGGCCACCCCAAATATGCTCTCTCTAATTCTCTCTTTCTTTCTCTCTCTCGGAGGACCTGAGCCCTAGGACCATGCCCCAGGACTACCTGACATGATGACTCCTTGCTGTCCCCAGTCCACCTGACTGTGCTGCTGCTCCAGTTTCAACTGTTCTGCCTTATTATTATTCGACCATGCTGGTCATTTATGAACATTTGAACATCTTGGCCATGTTCTGTTATAATCTCCACCCGGCACAGCCAGAAGAGGACTGGCCACCCCACATAGCCTGGTTCCTCTCTAGGTTTCTTCCTAGGTTTTGGCCTTTCTAAGGAGTTTTTCCTAGCCACCGTGCTTCTACACCTGCATTGCTTGCTGTTTGGCGTTTTAGGCTGGGTTTCTGTACAGCACTTTGAGATATCAGCTGATGTACGAAGGGCTATATAAATACATTTCATTTGATTTGATTGATCCATTCAGAAAGGTTTTTTGCAACAAGTGAGAGATTTTATATTATGTAAAGTAGGCTAGGTTATAATGTATAGTAGTGGGTTGTTAGTGATATGCAGATGAAAGTCTATACCTCAGATATAGCCTACATGTCATCGATGACCAGCCTAAACCTGTTCAGATCAGCTCACATAATGTTATAGTCCTACCAGTAGCAGGACAGAGAATCTACACTGTATATGCAAACATATGTGGACACCCCTTCAAATTAGTGGATTCTATTTCAGCCACACCTGTTGCTGACAGGTGTATAAAGTCAGCCATGCAATCTCCATAAACAAACATTGGCAGTAGAATGACCTAACTGAAGATCTCAGTGCCTTTCAACGTGGCACTGTCATAGGATGCCACCTTTCCAACATGTCAGTTTGTCAAATTCCTGCCCTGCTAGAGCTGCCCCGGTCAACTGTAAGTGCTATTATTGTGAAGTGGAAACGTCTTGGAGCAACAACGGCTCAACAGTGAAGTGGTAGGCCACTCAAGCTCAGAGAACGGGCCCGCCAAGTGCTGAAGCACATAAAAATGGTCTGTCCTCGGTTGCAACACTCAATAACGAGTTCCAAACTGCAATGTCAGCAAAATAACTGTTAGTCCGGAGCTTCATGAAATGGGTTTCCATGGCCAAGCAGCCGCACACAAGATCACCTTGCGCAATGCCAAGCATCGGCTTGAGTGGTGTAAAGCTCGCTGCCATTGGACTCTGGAGCAGTGGAATCTGGGTTTGGTGGATGCCAGGAAAACGCTCTGCCCGAATGCATTGTGCCAACTGTAAAGTTTGGTGGCGGAGGAAAATTGTCTTGGGCAGTTTGGGGAAGGCCCTTTCCAGTTTCAGCATGACAATGTCGCCATGCACAAAGCGAGGTCCATACAGTAATGGCTTGTCAAGATCGGTGTGGAAGAACTTGACTGGCCTGCACAGAGCCCTGAACTCAACCCCATTGAACACCTTTGGGATGAATTGGAATGCCGACTGCGAGCCAGGCCCAATCACCCAACATCAGTGCCCGACCCCCTAATGCTCTTGTTGCTGAATGGAAGCAAGTCCCCGCAGCAATGTTCCAACGTCTAGTGGAATCTAGTGGAAAGTCTTCGCAGAAGACTGGAGGCTGTTATAGCAGCAATGTTCCAACATCTAGTGGAAAGTCTTCCCAGAAGAGTGGAGGCTGTTATAGCAGCAATGTTCCAACATCTAGTGGAAAGTCTTCCCAGAAGAGTGGAGGCTGTTATAGCAGCAATGTTCCAACATCTAGTGGAAAGTCTTCCCAGAAGACTGGAGGCTGTTATAGCAGCAATGTTCCAACATCTAGTGGAAAGTCTTCCCAGAAGAGTGGAGGCTGTTATAGCAGCAATGTTCCAACATCTAGTGGAAAGTCTTCCCAGAAGAGTGGAGGCTGTTATAGCAGCAATGTTCCAACATCTAGTGGAAAGCCTTCCCAGAAGAGTGGAGGCTGTTATAGCAGCAATGTTCCAACATCTAGTGGAAAGCCTTCCCAGAAGAGTGGAGGCTGTTATAGCAGCAAAGGGGGGACCAGCTCCATGGTTATGCCTGTGATTTTGGAATGAGATGTTCGACTAGCAAGTGTCCACATACTTTTGGTCATGTAGTGTATGTAGCCTAATCTAAATCAAATCAAATGTTATTGGTCACAATGTCAGAGCGGCATAGACTAAGATACAGTAGAATAGTATAGAATACAGTATATACATATGAGATGAGTAATGCATAGACTAAGATACAGTAGAATAGTATAGAATACAGTATCTACATATGAGATGAGTAATGCATAGACTAAGATACAGTAGAATAGTATAGAATACAGTATATCCATATGAGATGAGTAATACCAGATATGTATAAACTAGGCCAGATACTTTTCACAACATTTCCAACAGAGACCATCAGGTTGGTCGGCATGATTAGTGATCAGACTGTAGCTCAAACCTACTGTGACTGTTGAATGTCTGACGACGACCTAACTTTATAATAGTTGGTAGCCGACCTACCAGAATCTGCCCGTCTTTCCTTCAAATCAACACATTTATCTGTCTTCTAATGCAGTGGTGTGAAGTACTTCAGTAAAATACTTTAAAGTTATAATTCAGTAGTTTTTGGGGGAATCTGTCCTTTACTTTACTATTTATATTTTTAACAACTTTTACTTTCACTTCACTAAAATTATAAAGAAAATGATACTTTTTACTCCGAACATTTTCCCTGACACCCAAAAGTACTCGTTACATTTTGAATGCTTAGCAGGACAGAAAATTGTCAAGAGAACATCCCTGGTCATCCCTACTGCATCTTATCTGGAGGACTCACTAAACACAAATGCTTTGTTTTTAAATGATGTCTGAGTGTTGGAAAGTGACCCTAGCTATCCATGAATTAAAATAACAAGAACATTGTGCTGTCTGGTTTGCTTAATAAAAGGAATTTTAAATTATTACTACTTTATTTTTTACTTTTGATGCTTAAGTATATTTTAACAATTACATTTACTTTTGATACTTAATTATATTTCAAACCAAATACTTTTAATTTAGTAATAGTAATAGTATTTTCTATTAAGGAATCTTTACTTTTACTCCAGTTTGAGAACTGAGTTCTGTTTCCACCACTGTTCTAACGTTCCATATGAGACACAGTTTCAACAGACATTCTGGAACTGAGTTCTGTTTCCACCACTGTTCTAACGTTCCATATGAGACACAGTTTCAACAGACATTCTGGAACTGAGTTCTGTTTCCACCACTGTTCTAACGTTCCATATGAGACACAGTTTCAACAGACATTCTGGAACTGCGTCGGCTACAAAATTACTTTCCATTTCATATCAGGAAACAAAGTAACGGTCACTGGGGGAATTAGTTGTGCATTGCCCGGCTCCCCGAGGGAGCAGAGTTTGAGCATTTTAGACCATTCCATTGGTCCATAAAATATATGTCCACCCACCTGTAGCACCGGGCCATGCAAAACAAACCTCCCACTGTCGCAGGGCACTGAGACACAGAGTTCTAATCCCAGATGAGTTTCTTCAAGACATCTCTCTTACATTATTTTTTATAAACATATAATTTACTCTAAACCAAGTTTAGCTGTGTTTTTTTCCTCCAAGATGTGAGTTACTGTAGGACTGTCCTACAAACCCAAAAGGTTTTAATTTGAGAATGTTCATTTGTATGTCTCAAATGTTAAATTATTTTTAAATATTTGATGATTAGTTGAATCAGGTGTGTAAGTGCTGGTAAGAACAAAAGGATGGAGAAACCCTGAGATAAACATAAAACCATATAATTGAAAAGCTCCTCCACCATCTTTACCAGACGTGTTACTGATAACATGTAGGACTACTGATTAGTTTACACTTTGAAAACTGCTGTCTGTCAGCAACTCAGCTCAAGTAGCAGTTCTACTATCTATTAATATAGCATTCCACCTATTCATTCTGTTATTCTGTCCATTAGAATAAATTATTGTTCAAAGATACTTACTTCTTTTTTTTTCTTCTCCCCATGTCGTGTTTTCTGCTCTGTGTCTCAAAATGGATCCTGAACAAAAGAACAACTTTACTTTCTGTTTCAGCTCAGCCGCCTCCCCACCCTGATAATAAAGTGTTATATTGGTATCTTCCACTAGATGGCAGTAAACACCTGTTGTAACTAGACTTTACAACTCTGTGTTCTGTTTCAGCTCAGCCGCCTCCCCACCCTGATAATAAAGTGTTATATTGGTATCTTCCACTAGATGGCAGTAAACACCTGCTGTAACTAGACTTTACAACTATGTGTTCTGTTTCAGCTCAGCCGCCTCCCCACCCTGATAATAAAGTGTTATATTGGTATCTTCCACTAGATGGCAGTAAACACCTGCTGTAACTAGACTTTACAACTATGTGTTCTGTTTCACACAGGCAGTGTCCCAGAGGAGGAGCGTTGCTCTAGGATCAGCTCCCCCTCTCCATGTAATCTGATTCATTATGATCTAGGATCAGGGCCCTCCTCTCCATCTAATCTGACTCATTCTCTAATCTGATTCATTATGATCTAGGATCAGGTTCCCCTCTCCATGTAATCTGATTCATTATGATCTAGGATCAGGTCCCCCTCTCCATGTAATCTGATTCATTATGATCTAGGATCAGGTCCCCTCTCCATGTAATCTGATTTATTATGATCTAGGATCAGGTCCCCCCTCTCCATGTAATCTGATTCATTATGATCTAGGATCAGGTCCCCCCTCTCCATGTAATCTGATTCATTATGATCTAGGATCAGGTCTCCCTCTCCATGTAATCTGATTCATTATGATCTAGGATCAGGTCCCCCTCTCCATTCATTATGATAATCTGAATCTTCATTATGATCTAGGGTCAGGTCCCCTCTCCATGTAATCTGATTCATTATAATCTAGGACCAGGTCTCCCTCTCCATGTAATCTGATTCATTATGATCTAGGGATCAGGTCCCCCTCTCCATGTAATCTGATTCATTATGATCTAGGGTCAGGTCCCCTCTCCATGTAATCTGATTCATTATAATCTAGGACCAGGTCTCCCTCTCCATGTAATTTGATTCATTATGATCTAGGATCAGGTCCCCCTCTCCATGTAATCTGATTCATTATGATCTAGGGTCAGGTCTCCTGTCCATGTAATCTGATTCATTATGATCTAGGATCAGGTCCTCCTCTCCATGTAATCTGATTTATTATTATCTAGGACCAGGTCCCCTCTCCATGTTTTTTTTTTTTTTTTTATTTCACCTTTATTTAACCAGGTAGGCTAGTTGAGAACAAGTTCTCATTTGCAACTGCGACCTGGCCAAGATAAAGCATAGCAGTGTGAACAGACAACACAGAGTTACACATGGAGTAAACAATTAGCAAGTCAATAACACAGTAGAAAAAAATGGGCAGTCTATATACAATGTGTGCAAAAGGCATGAGGAGGTAGGCGAATAATACAATTTTGCAGATTAACACTGGAGTGATAAATGATCAGATGGGCATGTACAGGTAGAGATATTGGTGTGCAAAAGAGCAGAAAAGTAAATAAATAAAAACAGTATAAAAACAGTATGGGAATGAGGTAGGTGAAAAAAGGGTGAGCTATTTACCTATAGACTATGTACAGCTGCAGCGATCGGTTAGCTGCTCGGATAGCTGATGTTTGAAGTTGGTGAGGGAGATAAAAGTCTCCAACTTCAGCGATTTTTAAATTCGTTCCAGTCACAGGCAGCAGAGTACTGGAACGAAAGGCGGCCAAATGAGGTGTTGGCTTTAGGGATGATCAGTGAGATACACCTGCTGGAGCGCGTGCTACGGATGGGTGTTGCCATCGTGACCAGTGAACTGAGATAAGGCGGAGCTTTACCTAGCATGGACTTGTAAATGACCTGAGCCAGTGGGTCTGGCGACGAATATGTAGTGAGGGCCAGCCGACTAGAGCATACAAGTCGCAGTGGTGGGTGGTATAAGGTGCTTTAGTGACAAAACGGATGGCACTGTGATAGACTGCATCCAGTTTGCTGAGTAGAGTGTTGGAAGCCATTTTGTAGATGACATCGCCGAAGTCGAGGATCGGTAGGATAGTCAGTTTTACTAGGTAAGCTTGGCAGCGTGAGTGAAGGAGGCTTTGTTGCGAAATAGAAAGCCGACTCTGGATTTGATTTTTGATTGGAGATGTTTGATGTGAGTCTGGAAGGAGAGTTTGCAGTCTAGCCAGACACCTAGGTACTTATAGATGTCCACATATTCAAGGTTGGAACCATCCAGGGTGGTGATGCTAGTCGGGCATGCGGGTGCAGGCAGCGATCGGTTGAAAAGCATGCATTTGGTTTTACTCGCGTTTAAGAGCAGTTGGAGGCCACGGAAGGAGTGCTGTATGGCATTGAAGCTCGTTTGGAGGTTTGATAGCACAGTGTCCAATGACGGGCCGAAAGTATATAGAATGGTGTCGTCTGCGAGAGGTGGATCAGGGAATCGCCCGCAGCAAGAGCAACATCATTGATATATACAGAGAAAAGAGTCGGCCCGAGAATTGAACCCTGTGGCACCCCCATAGAGACTGCCAGAGGACCGGACAGCATGCCCTCTGATTTGACACACTGAACTCTGTCTGCAAAGTAATTGGTGAACCAGGCAAGGCAGTCATCCGAAAAACCGAGGCTGTTGAGTCTGCCGATAAGAATTTGGTGATTGACAGAGTCGAAAGCCTTGGCGAGGTCGATGAAGACGGCTGCACAGTACTGTCTTTTATCGATGGCGGTTATGATATCATTTAGTACCTTGAGTGTGGCTGAGGTGCACCCGTGACCGGCTCGAAACCAGATTGCACAGCGGAGAAGGTACGGTGGGATTCGAGATGGTCAGTGACCTGTTTGTTGACTTGGCTTTCAAGACCTTAGATAGGCAGGGCAGGATGGATATAGGTCTATAGCAGTTTGGGTCCAGGGTGTCTCCTCCTTTGAAGAGGGGGATGACTGCGGCAGCTTTCAATCCTTGGGGATCTCAGACGATATGAAAGAGAGGTTGAACAGGCTGGTAATAGGGGTTGCGACAATGGCGGCAGATAGTTTCAGAAATAGCGGGTCCAGATTGTCAAGCCCAGCTGATTTGTACGGGTCCAGGTTTTGCAGCTCTTTCAGAACATCTGCTATCTGGATTTGGGTAAAGGAGAACCTGGAGAGGCTTGGGTGAGGAACTACGGGGGGGCGGAGCTGTTGGCCGAGGTTGGAGTAGCCAGGCGGAAGGCATGGCCAGCCGTTGAGAAGTGCTTATTGAAGTTTTCGATAATCATGGATTTATCGGTGGAGACCGTGTTTCTAGCCTCAGTGCAGTGGGCAGCTGGGAGGAGGTGCTCTTGTTCTCCATGGACTTCACAGTGTCCCAGAACTTTTTGGAGTTGGAGCTACAGGATGCGAACTTTTGCCTGAAGAAGCTGGCCTTAGCTTTCCTGACTGACTGCGTGTATTGGTTCCTGACTTCCTGAACAGTTGCATATCACGGGGCTATTCGATGCTATTGCAGTCCGCCACAGGATGTTTTTGTGCTGGTCGAGGGCAGTCAGGTCTGGAGTGAACCAAGGGCTGTATCTGTTCTTGGTTCTGCATTTTTGAACGGAGCATGCTTATCCAAAATGGTGAGGAAGTTACTTTTAAAGAATGACCAGGCATCCTCAACTGACGGGATGAGGTCAATGTCCTTCAGGATACACGGGCCAGGTCGATTAGAAAGGCCTGCTCACAGAAGTGTTTTAGGGAGCGTTTGACAGTGATGAGGGGTGGTCGTTTGACTGCGGCTCCGTGGCGGATACAGGCGATGAGGCAGTGATCGCTGAGATCCTGGTTGAAGACAGCGGAGGTATATTTGGAGGCCAGTTGGTCAGGATGACGTCTATGAGGGTGCCCTTGTTTACAGAGTTAGGGTTGTACCTGGTGGGTTCCTTTGATGATTTGCGTGAGATTGAGGGCATCTAGCTTTAGATTGTAGGACTGCCGGGGTGTTAATATCCCAGTTTAGGTCACCTAACAGGACAAACTCTGAAGCTAGATGGGGGCGATCAATTCACAAATGGTGTCCAGGGCACAGCTGGGAGCTGACGGGGTCGGTAGCAGGCGGCAACAGTGAGAGACTTGTTTCTGGAGAGAGTAATTTTCAAAATTAGTAGTTCAAACTGTTTGGGTATGGACCTGGAAAGTATGACATTACTTTGCAGGCTATCTCTGCAGTAGACTGCGACTCCGCCCTTTGGCAGTTCTATCTGACGGAAGATGTTATAGTTGGGTATGGAAATCTCTGAATTTTTGGTGGCCTTCCTGAGCCAGGATTCAGACACGGCAAGGACATCAGGGTTAGCAGAGTGTGCTAAAGCAGTGAGTAAAACAAACTTAGGGAGGAGGCTTCTGATGTTGACATGCATAAAACCAAGACTTTTCGATCACAGAAGTCAACAAATGAGGGTACCTGGGGACATGCAGGGCCTGGGTTTACCTCCACATCACCCGCGGAACAGAGAAGGAGTAGTATGAGGGTGCGGCTAAAGGCTATCAAAACTGGTCGCCTAGAGCGTTGGGGGCAGAGGATAAGAGGAGCAGGTTTCTGGGCATGGTAGAATATATTCAGGGCATAATGCGCAGACAGGGGTATGGTGGGGTGCGGGTACAGCGGAGGTAAGCCCAGGCACTGGGTGATGATGAGAGAGGTTGTATCTCTGGACATGCTGGTTGTAATGGGTGAGGTCACCGCATGTGTGGGGGTGGGACAAAGGAGGTAACAGGGGTATGCAGAGTGGATCTAGGGGCTCCATTGTGAACTAAAACAATGATAACTAACCTGAACAACAGTATACAAGGCGTATTGACATTTGGGAGAGACATACAGCGAGGCATACAGTAATCACAGGTGTTGAATTGGGAAAGCTAGCTAAAAACAGTAGGCGAGGCTAATCAGCTAGCACAACAAACAGCAGGTAAAATGGCGTTGACTAGGCAACTGGGTCGACAGATAAAACAAACAAGCAGAATGGAGTACCGTGATTAATGGACAGTCCAGCGTGCGTCCAGCTATGTAGCCAAGAGATCAGTGTCCAGGGGGCAGCGGTGGATGGGCAGGGAAGCTGGGCTGATGAGTGTTATCCAGGTTTAAAAAAAAAACTAACAATGACTAAATAGCTTGTAGCTAGTTAGCTGGTTAGCGTCTGGAGGTTCTTGAGTGTGTCATAAAAATAAAATAAAAATTAAAGGTGATAGCGACCCGTTATCACAGTGGGTGAGGCAGGTTTCCGGAAGGTATAAACAAAATAAAAATCAAAGAGAGATAGAAAGTAAATGGGTTCAGAGTGTTTAGAACGCAGTGAGCCAGATGGTTAGCAGGCCTGTGCTAACAAGTTAACAGTTCGTAGGCCCGGGCTAGACAAGCTAACCGTTAGCAGGCCGAATTAGCAAGCAGGGAGATAGCGAGGGCTAGAGAGCTAACCTTGGGGGACGTCGCGATGGGGTGAGTCTGTTTATTCCTCTTCTGCGGTGACATCGACAGACCGGTCAGGGGCCCGGGTAATTGTAGCCCAGGAGTATGCTACAAGTGCTCTAGTACGCTAGGTGAGCTGGAGACACAGCGTTTCAGAAAGCTCGCGGGCCTTGGCCAGCAGATGGATCTTTGGCGATGTCGCAACGAAAAAGCCTGTTGAAACCACCTCGGACGATTATGTCGGCGGACCAGTCGTGATGGATCGGCGGGCCCGTGTCGGCAGTAAAGGGTCCAGGCCAATTGGCAAAAGAGGTATTGTTGGGCCTCTTCGGCTAGTCGGGAGATGGGTTAGCTCAAGGCTAACTGTAGCTTGTTTTGGGACAGAGACGTTAGCCAGGAGTAGCCACTCGGATTGCAGCTAGCTAGTTGCGATGATCCGGTGTAAAGGTTCAGAGCTTGCGGTAGGAACTGGAGATGTGGTAGAGAAAGAGCAGTCTGATATGCTCTGGGTTGATGTCGCTGGTGTCCTAGTTTGAAGCTTTGAAGACCGCTAGCAATGGCTAACTGAGTAGTAGCTAGTTAGCTGGCTAGCTTCTGACGGTTCTAAAGTAGAGTATAGAAAAAGCAGATCCGTACCACATTGGGTGATGCGGGTTGCAGGAGAGTATATTCAGCTCTAGTTTGAAAGTGAGATTAAAATATGTACGAAATATATACAGAAAAAAAAAAAACGAAGAAAACTATATTTACACTAGACAGGACGGGACAAGACAAAAACACACGTCCGATTGCTA
>NW_026285379.1:0-9763 GCF_023373465.1 Oncorhynchus keta | reverse complement strand
TGTTGGGCAACACCTTGGCTAAAGCCAGTAGGATCCTCAGTCCTCTGATAGGGCTGTTGGGCACCTTGGCTGAAGCCAGTAGGATCCTTGGCTGTTGGGCAACCTTGACTAAAGCCAGTAGGATCCTCAGTCCTCTGATAGGGCTGTTGGAGAACACCTCAGTCCTCTGGGGCTGTTGGGCAAAGCCAGTAGGATCCTCAGTCCTCTGATAGGGCTGTTGGGCAACACCTTGGCTAAAGCAGTAGTAGGATCCTTGGTCAGTCCTCTGATAGGGCTGTTGGGCAACACCTTGGCTAAAGCAGTAGGATAGAATGTTGGGCAAACACCTTGGCAAAGTCCTCTGATAGGGCTGTTGGGCAACACCTTGGCTAAAGCCAGTAGGATCCTCAGTCCTCTGATAGGGCTGTTGGAGAACACCTTGGTCAAAGCCAGTAGGATCCTCAGTCCTCTGATAGGTCTGTTGGGCAACACCTTGGCTAAAGCCAGTAGGATCCTCAGTCCTCTGATAGGGCTGTTGGGCAACACCTTGGCTAAAGCCAGTAGAATCCTCAGTCCTCTGATAGGGCTGTTGGGCAACACCTTGGCTAAAGCCAGTAGAATCCTCAGTCCTCTGATAGGGCTGTTGGGCAACACCTTGGCTAAAGCCAGTAGGATCCTCAGTCCTCTGATAGGGCTGTTGGAGAACACCTTGGTCAAAGCCAGTAGGATCCTCAGTCCTCTGATAGGTCTGTTGGGCAACACCTTGGCTAAAGCCAGTAGGATCCTCAGTCCTCTGATAGGGCTGTTGGGCAACACCTTGGCTAAAGCCAGTAGAATCCTCATCCTGATGTTGATATGGTTAGGTTAGGACTGATGTTGATATGGTTAGGTTAGGTTAGGACTGATGTTGATATGGTTAGGTTAGGACTGATGTTGATATGGTTAGGTTAGGACTGATGCTGATATGGTTAGGTTAGGTTAGGACTGATGTTGATATGGTTAGGTTAGGACTGATGTTGATATGGTTAGGTTAGGTTAGGACTGATGTTGATATGGTTAGGTTAGGACTGATGTTGATATGGTTAGGTTAGGACTGATGCTGATATGGTTAGGTTAGGACTGATGCTGATATGGTTAGGTTAGGTTAGGACTGATGCTGATATGGTTAGGTTAGGTTAGGACTGATGTTGATATGGTTAGGTTAGGACTGATGTTGATATGGTTAGGTTAGGTTAGGACTGATGTTGATATGGTTAGGTTAGGACTGATGTTGATATGGTTAGGTTAGGACTGATGCTGATATGGTTAGGTTAGGACTGATGCTGATATGGTTAGGTTAGGTTAGGTTAGGTTAGGTTAGGTTAGGTTAGGTTAGGTTAGGACTGATGTTGATATGGTTAGGTTAGGACTGATGTTGATATGGTTAGGTTAGGTTAGGTTAGGTTAGGTTAGGACTGATGTTGATATGGTTAGGTTAGGTTAGGTTAGGTTAGGTTAGGACTGATGCTGATATGGTTAGGTTAGGACTGATGCTGATATGGTTAGGTTAGGTTAGGTTAGGTTAGGTTAGGACTGATGTTGATATGGTTAGGTTAGGACTGATGTTGATATGGTTAGGTTAGGACTGATGCTGATATGGTTAGGTTAGGACTGATGTTGATATGGTTAGGTTAGGTTAGGTTAGGTTAGGTTAGGACTGATGCTGATATGGTTAGGTTAGGACTGATGTTGATATGGTTAGGTTAGGTTAGGTTAGGTTAGGTTAGGTTAGGACTGATGTTGATATGGTTAGGTTAGGTTAGGTTAGGACTGATGTTGATATGGTTAGGTTAGGACTGATGTTGATATGGTTAGGTTAGGACTGATGTTGATATGGTTAGGTTAGGTTAGGTTAGGACTGATGTTGATATGGTTAGGTTAGGTTAGGACTGATGTTGATATGGTTAGGTTAGGACTGATGCTGATATGGTTAGGTTAGTTTAGGACTGATGTTGATATGGTTAGGTTAGGTTAGGACTGATGTTGATATGGTTAGGTTAGGTTAGGGCTGATGTTGATATGGTTAGGTTAGGTTAGGACTGATGTTGATATGGTTAGGTTAGGACTGATGCTGATATGGTTAGGTTAGGTTAGGACTGATGTTGATATGGTTAGGTTAGGTTAGGACTGATGTTCATATGGTTAGGTTAGGACTGATGCTGATATGGTTAGGTTAGGACTGATGCTGATATGGTTAGGTTAGGACTGATGTTGATATGGTTAGGTTAGGACTGATGTTGATATGGTTAGGTTAGGACTGATGTTGATATGGTTAGGTTAGGACTGATGTTGATATGGTTAGGTTAGGACTGATGCTGATATGGTTAGGTTAGGTTAGGACTGATGTTGATATGGTTAGGTTAGGACTGATGTTGATATGGTTAGGTTAGGTTAGGTTAGGTTAGGTTAGGTTGATGCTGATATGGTTAGGTTGCTGAGGTTAGGTTAGGACTGATGCTGATATGGTTAGGTTAGGTTAGGACTGATGCTGATATGGTTAGGTTAGGACTGATGTTGATATGGTTAGGTTAGGTTAGGTTAGGTTAGGTTAGGTTAGGTTAGGACTGATGTTGATATGGTTAGGTTAGGACTGATGTTGATATGGTTAGGTTAGGTTAGGACTGATGTTGATATGGTTAGGTTAGGACTGATGCTGATATGGTTAGGTTAGGACTGATGTTGATATGGTTAGGTTAGGTTAGGTTAGGTTAGGTTAGGACTGATGCTGATATGGTTAGGTTAGGTTAGGTTAGGACTGATGTTGATATGGTTAGGTTAGGTTAGGTTAGGACTGATGCTGATATGGTTAGGTTAGGTTAGGTTAGGTTAGGTTAGGTTAGGACTGATGCTGATATGGTTAGGTTAGGTTAGGACTGATGTTGATATGGTTAGGTTAGGACTGATGTTGATATGGTTAGGTTAGGTTAGGTTAGGTTAGGTTAGGTTAGGACTGATGTTGATATGGTTAGGTTAGGACTGATGTTGATATGGTTAGGTTAGGTTAGGACTGATGTTGATATGGTTAGGTTAGGACTGATGTTGATATGGTTAGGTTAGGACTGATGTTGATATGGTTAGGTTAGGTTAGGACTGATGTTGATATGGTTAGGTTAGGTTAGGACTGATGCTGATATGGTTAGGTTAGGTTAGGACTGATGTTGATATGGTTAGGTTAGGTTAGGACTGATGTTGATATGGTTAGGTTAGGACTGATGTTGATATGGTTAGGTTAGGACTGATGCTGATATGGTTAGGTTAGGTTAGGACTGATGTTGATATGGTTAGGTTAGGACTGATGTTGATATGGTTAGGTTAGGTTAGGACTGATGTTGATATATGGTTAGGTTAGGTTAGGACTGATGTTGATATGGTTAGGTTAGGACTGATGTTGATATGGTTATGTTAGGACTGATGCTGATATGGTTAGGTTAGGTTAGGACTGATGTTGATATGGTTAGGTTAGGTTAGGACTGATGTTGATATGGTTAGGTTAGGTTAGGTTAGGACTGATGTTGATATGGTTAGGTTAGGTTAGGAGGACTGATGTTGATATGGTTAGGTTAGGACTGATGCTGATATGGTTAGGTTAGGACTGATGTTGATATGGTTAGGTTAGGACTGATGCTGATATGGTTAGGTTAGGTTAGGACTGATGTTGATATGGTTAGGTTAGGTTAGGACTGATGTTGATATGGTTAGGTTAGGTTAGGTTAGGACTGATGTTGATATGGTTAGGTTAGGTTAGGACTGATGTTGATATGGTTAGGTTAGGTTAGGACTGATGCTGATATGGTTAGGTTAGGTTAGGACTGATGTTGATATGGTTAGGTTAGGACTGATGTTGATATGGTTAGGTTAGGACTGATGCTGATATGGTTAGGTTAGGACTGATGCTGATATGGTTAGGTTAGGTTAGGACTGATGCTGATATGGTTAGGTTAGGACTGATGCTGATATGGTTAGGTTAGGACTGATGCTGATATGGTTAGGTTAGGTTAGGACTGATGCTGGTATGGTTAGGTTAGGACTGATGCAGATATGGTTAGGTCAGGACTGATGTTGATATGGTTAGGTTAGGTTAGGACTGATGTTGATATGGTTAGGTTAGGACTGATGCTGATATGGTTAGGTTAGGACTGATGTTGATATGGTTAGGTTAGGTTAGGTTAGGTTAGGTTAGGACTGATGTTGATATGGTTAGGTTAGGACTGATGTTGATATGGTTAGGTTAGGTTAGGTTAGGTTAGGTTAGGTTAGGTTAGGTTAGGTTAGGACTGATGTTGATATGGTTAGGTTAGGACTGATGTTGATATGGTTAGGTTAGATTAGGTTAGGACTGATGTTGATATGGTTAGGTTAGGACTGATGTTGATATGGTTAGGTTAGGACTGATGTTGATATGGTTAGGTTAGGACTGATGCTGATATGGTTAGGTTAGGTTAGGACTGATGCTGATATGGTTAGGTTAGGACTGATGCTGATATGGTTAGGTTAGGACTGATGCTGATATGGTTAGGTTAGGTTAGGACTGATGTTGATATGGTTAGGTTAGGTTAGGACTGATGCTGATATGGTTAGGTTAGGTTAGGACTGATGTTGATATGGTTAGGTTAGGACTGATGGATATGATGGTTGACTGATGGTGATAGGTTAGGTTAGGACTGATGTTGATATGGTTAGGTTAGGTTAGGACTGATGTTGATATGGTTAGGTTAGGTTAGGACTGATGTTGATATGGTTAGGTTAGGTTAGGACTGATGTTGATATGGTTAGGTTAGGACTGATGCTGATATGGTTAGGTTAGGTTAGGACTGATGCTGATATGGTTAGGTTAGGTTAGGTTAGGTTAGGTTAGGTTAGGTTAGGTTAGGACTGATGCTGATATGGTTAGGTTAGGACTGATGTTGATATGGTTAGGTTAGGTTAGGACTGATGTTGATATGGTTAGGTTAGGTTAGGACTGATGCTGATATGGTTAGGTTAGGACTAGGACTGATGTTGATATGGTTAGGTTAGGACTGATGTTGATATGGTTAGGTTAGGACTGATGCTGATATGGTTAGGTTAGGACTGATGTTGATATGGTTAGGTTAGGTTAGGACTGATGTTGATATGGTTAGGTTAGGACTGATGTTGATATGGTTAGGTTAGGACTGATGTTGATATGGTTAGGTTAGGACTGATGTTGATATGGTTAGGTTAGGACTGATGTTGATATGGTTAGGTTAGGACTGATGTTGATATGGTTAGGTTAGGACTGATGTTGATATGGTTAGGTTAGGTTAGGACTGATGTTGATATGGTTAGGTTAGGACTGATGTTGATATGGTTAGGTTAGGACTGATGTTGATATGGTTAGGTTAGGGCTGATGCTGATATGGTTAGGTTAGGTTAGGATATGGTTAGGTTAGGACTTATGGTTAGGACTGATGTTGATATGGTTAGGTTAGGACTGATGCTGATATGGTTAGGTTAGTTAGGTTAGGACTGATGTTGATATGGTTAGGTTAGGACTGATGCTGATATGGTTAGGTTAGGACTGATGTTGATATGGTTAGGTTAGGACTGATGCTGATATGGTTAGGTTAGGTTAGGACTGATGTTGATATGGTTAGGTTAGGACTGATGGATATGGTTAGGTTAGTTGGATATGGTTAGGTTAGGTTAGGTTAGGACTGATGTTGATATGGTTAGGTTAGGTTAGGACTGATGTTGATATGGTTAGGTTAGGTTAGGACTGATGCTGATATGGTTAGGTTAGGTTAGGACTGATGTTGATATGGTTAGGTTAGGTTACTGATGTTGATATGGTTAGGTTAGGACTGATGCTGATATGGTTAGGTTAGGACTGATGCTGATATGGTTAGGTTAGGTTAGGACTGATGCTGATATGGTTAGGTTAGGACTGATGTTGATATGGTTAGGTTAGGTTACTGATGTTGATATGGTTAGGTTAGGTTAGGTTAGGTTACTGATGCTGGTATGGTTAGGTTAGGACTGATGTTGATATGGTTAGGTCAGGACTGATGTTGATATGGTTAGGTTAGGTTAGGACTGATGTTGATATGGTTAGGTTAGGTTAGGACTGATGCTGATATGGTTAGGTTAGGACTGATGTTGATATGGTTAGGTTAGGTTAGGTTAGGTTAGGTTAGGTTAGGTTAGGACTGATGTTGATATGGTTAGGTTAGGACTGATGTTGATATGGTTAGGTTAGGTTAGGACTGATGTTGATATGGTTAGGTTAGGACTGATGTTGATATGGTTAGGTTAGGGACTGATGTTGATATGGTTAGGTTAGGACTGATGTTGATATGGTTAGGTTAGGACTGATGCTGATATGGTTAGGTTAGGTTAGGACTGATGTTGATATGGTTAGGTTAGGACTGATGTTGATATGGTTAGGTTAGGACTGATGTTGATATGGTTAGGTTAGGACTGATGCTGATATGGTTAGGTTAGGTTAGGTTAGGACTGATGCTGATATGGTTAGGTTAGGACTGATGCTGATATGGTTAGGTTAGGACTGATGTTGATATGGTTAGGTTAGGTTAGGACTGATGGTTGATATGATGTTGATATGGTTAGGTTAGGACTGATGCTGATATGGTTAGGTTAGGTTAGGACTGATGTTGATATGGTTAGGTTAGGTTAGGACTGATGTTGATATGGTTAGGTTAGGTTAGGACTGACTGATGGTTGATATGTTGATATGGTTAGGTTAGGACTGATGTTGATATGGTTAGGTTAGGTTAGGACTGATGCTGATATGGTTAGGTTAGGTTAGGACTGATGTTGATATGGTTAGGTTAGGACTGATGCTGATATGGTTAGGTTAGGTTAGGACTGATGCTGATATGGTTAGGTTGAGCTGTTAGGTTAGGTTAGGTTAGGTTGAGGTTAGGTTAGGACTGATGTTGATATGGTTAGGTTAGGACTGATGTTGATATGGTTAGGTTAGGTTAGGACTGATGTTGATATGGTTAGGTTAGGTTAGGACTGATGCTGATATGGTTAGGTTAGGTTAGGACTGATGTTGATATGGTTAGGTTAGGACTGATGTTGATATGGTTAGGTTAGGACTGATGCTGATATGGTTAGGTTAGGACTGATGCTGATTATTAGGTTAGGTTAGGTTAGGACTGATGCTGATATGGTTAGGTTAGGACTGATGTTGATATGGTTAGGTTAGGTTACTGATGTTGATATGGTTAGGGACTTAGGTTAGGTTAGGACTGATGTTGATATGGTTAGGTTAGGACTGATGTTGATATGGTTAGGTTAGGTTAGGTTAGGAGGACTGATGTTGATATGGTTAGGTTAGGACTGATTAGGACTGATGGTTAGGTTGGACTGATGTTGATAGGTTAGGTTAGGACTGATGTTGATATGGTTAGGTTAGGTTAGGACTGATGTTGATATGGTTAGGTTAGGGACTGATGCTGATATGGTTAGGTTAGGTTAGGACTGATGTTGATATGGTTAGGTTAGGTTATATGGTTAGGTTACTGATGTTGATATGGTTAGGTTAGGACTGATGTTGATATGGTTAGGTTAGGTTAGGACTGATGCTGATATGGTTAGGTTAGGTTAGGACTGATGTTGATATGGTTAGGTTAGGACTGATGCTGATATGGTTAGGTTAGGACTGATGTTGATATGGTTAGGTTAGGTTAGGACTGATGTTGATATGGTTAGGTTAGGTTAGGACTGATATGGTTAGGTTAGGGACTGATGTTGATATGGTTAGGTTAGGTTAGGACTGATGCTGATATGGTTAGGTTAGGGACTGATGCTGATATGGTTAGGTGATATTAGGTTAGGTTAGGTTAGGTTAGGTTAGATGGTTAGGTTAGGACTGATGCTGATATGGTTAGGTTAGGACTGATGTTGATATGGTTAGGTTAGGTTAGGACTGATGTTGATATGGTTAGGTTAGGTTAGGACTGATGCTGATATGGTTAGGTTAGGACTGATGTTGATATGGTTAGGTTAGGACTGATGTTGATATGGTTAGGTTAGGACTGATGTTGATATGGTTAGGTTAGGACTGATGTTGATATGGTTAGGTTAGGACTGATGTGATATGGTTAGGTTAGGACTGATGTGATATGGTTAGGTTAGGACTGATGTTGATATGGTTAGGTTAGGTTAGGACTGATGTTGATATGGTTAGGTTAGGTTAGGACTGATGCTGATATGGTTAGGTTAGGTTAGGACTGATGTTGATATGGTTAGGTTAGGTTAGGACTGATGTTGATATGGTTAGGTTAGGTTAGGACTGATGTTGATATGGTTAGGTTAGGACTGATGTTGATATGGTTAGGTTAGGTTAGGACTGATGTTGATATGGTTAGGTTAGGTTAGGACTGATGTTGATATGGTTAGGTTAGGACTGATGCTGATATGGTTAGGTTAGGTTAGGACTGATGCTGATATGGTTAGGTTAGGTTAGGTTAGGTTAGGTTAGGTTAGGTTAGGTTAGGACTGATGCTGATATGGTTAGGTTAGGACTGATGTTGATATGGTTAGGTTAGGTTAGGACTGATGTTGATATGGTTAGGTTAGGTTAGGACTGATGCTGATATGGTTAGGTTAGGTTAGGACTGATGTTGATATGGTTAGGTTAGGACTGATGTTGATATGGTTAGGTTAGGACTGATGCTGATATGGTTAGGTTAGGACTGATGTTGATATGGTTAGGTTAGGTTAGGACTGATGTTGATATGGTTAGGTTAGGACTGATGCTGATATGGTTAGGTTAGGACTGATGTTGATATGGTTAGGTTAGGACTGATGTTGATATGGTTAGGTTAGGACTGATGTTGATATGGTTAGGTTAGGACTGATGCTGATATGGTTAGGTTAGGACTGATGTTGATATGGTTAGGTTAGGTTAGGACTGATGTTGATATGGTTAGGTTAGGACTGATGTTGATATGGTTAGGTTAGGTTAGGACTGATGTTGATATGGTTAGCTTAGGGCTGATGCTGATATGGTTAGGTTAGGACTGATGTTGATATGGTTAGGTTAGGTTAGGACTGATGTTGATATGGTTAGGTTAGGTTAGGACTGATGTTGATATGGTTAGGTTAGGACTGATGTTGATATGGTTAGGTTAGGTTAGGACTGATGTTGATATGGTTAGGTTAGGTTAGGACTGATGTTGATATGGTTAGGTTAGGTTAGGACTGATGCTGATATGGTTAGGTTAGGTTAGGACTGATGTTGATATGGTTAGCTTAGGGCTGATGCTGATATGGTTAGCTTAGGGCTGATGTTGATATGGTTAGCTTAGGGCTGATGCTGATATGGTTAGGTTAGGACTGATGTTGATATGGTTAGGTTAGGACTGATGTTGATATGGTTAGGTTAGGACTGATGTTGATATGGTTAGGTTAGGACTGATGTTGATATGGTTAGGTTAGGACTGATGTTGATATGGTTAGGTTAGGACTGATGTTGATATGGTTAGGTTAGGACTGATGTTGATATGGTTAGGTTAGGACTGATGTTGATATGGTTAGGTTAGGACTGATGTTGATATGGTTAGGTTAGGACTGATGTTGATATGGTTAGGTTAGGATGTTGATATGGTTAGGTTAGGACTGATGTTGATATGGTTAGGTTAGGACTGATGTTGATATGGTTAGGTTAGGACTGATGTTGATATGGTTAGGTTAGGACTGATGTTGATATGGTTAGGTTAGGACTGATGTTGATATGGTTAGGTTAGGACTGATG
>NW_026285378.1:0-17079 GCF_023373465.1 Oncorhynchus keta | reverse complement strand
ACCAGGTCAAATGACACCATATTCCCTATAGACCAGGTCAAATGGCACCATATTCCCTATAGACCAGGTCAAATGGCACCCTATTCCCTATAGACCAGGTCAAATGGCACCATATTCCCTATAGACCAGGTCAAATGGCACCCTATTCCCTATAGACCAGGTCAAATAGCACCATATTCCTAGACCAGGTCAAATGGCACCATATTCCCTATAGACCAGGTCAAATAGCACCATATTCCTAGACCAGGTCAAATAGCACCATATTCCCTATAGACCAGGCCAAAAAGCACCATATTCCTAGACCAGGTCAAATAGCACCATATTCCCTATAGACCAGGTCAAATGGCACCATATTCCCTATAGACCAGGTCAAATAGACCCATATTCCTAGACCAGGTCAAATGGCACCATATTCCCTATAGACCAGGTCAAATGGCACCATATTCCCTATAGACCAGGTCAAATGGCACCATATTCCCTAGACCAGGTCAAATAGCACCATATTCCCTATAGACCAGGTCAAATGGCACCCTATTCCCTATAGACCAGGTCAAATAGACCCATATTCCTAGACCAGGTCAAATGGCACCATATTCCCTATAGACCAGGTCAAATGGCACCATATTCCCTATAGACCAGGTCAAATGGCACCATATTCCCTAGACCAGGTCAAATAGCACCATATTCCCTATAGACCAGGTCAAATAGCACCATATTCCTAGACCAGGTCAAATAGCACCATATTCCCTATAGACCAGGTCAAATGGCACCATATTCCCTATAGACCAGGTCAAATAGTACCATATTCCCTAGACCAGGTCAAATGGCACCATATTCCCTATAGACCAGGTCAAATGGCACCCTATTCCCTATAGACCAGGTCAAATGGTACCCTATTCCCTATAGACCAGGTCAAATGGCACCATATTCCCTATAGACCAGGTCAAATGGCACCATATTCCCTATAGACCAGGTCAAATGGCACCCTATTCCCTATAGACCAGGTCAAATGGCACCATATTCCCTATAGACCAGGTCAAATGGCACCATATTCCCTATAGACCAGGTCAAATAGCACCCTATTCCTTATAGACCAGGTCAAATGGCACCATATTCCCTATAGACCAGGTCAAATTGCACCATATTCCTAGACCAGGTCAAATAGCACCATATTCCCTATAGACCAGGTCAAATGGCACCATATTCCCTATAGACCAGGTCAAATAGTACCATATTCCCTAGACCAGGTCAAATGGCACCCTATTCCCTATAGACCAGGTCAAATGGCACCATATTCCCTATAGACCAGGTCAAATGGCACCCTATTCCCTATAGACCAGGTCAAATGGCACCATATTCCCTATAGACCAGGTCAAATAGCACCATATTCCCTATAGACCAGGTCAAATGGCACCCTATTCCCTATAGACCAGGTCAAATAGCACCATATTCCTAGACCAGGTCAAATGGCACCATATTCCCTATAGACCAGGTCAAATGGCACCATATTCCCTATAGACCAGGTCAAATGGCACCATATTCCCTATAGACCAGGTCAAATGGCACCCTATTCCCTATAGACCAGGTCAAATGGCACCATATTCCCTATAGACCAGGTCAAATGGCACCATATTCCCTATAGACCAGGTCAAATAGCACCCTATTCCTTATAGACCAGGTCAAATGGCACCATATTCCCTATAGACCAGGTCAAATAGCACCATATTCCTAGACCAGGTCAAATGGCACCCTATTCCCTATAGACCAGGTCAAATGGCACCATATTCCCTATAGACCAGGTCAAATGGCACCCTATTCCCTATAGACCAGGTCAAATGGCACCATATTCCCTATAGACCAGGTCAAATGGCACCATATTCCCTATAGACCAGGTCAAATAGCACCCTATTCCTTATAGACCAGGTCAAATGGCACCCTATTCCCTAGACCGGGTCAAATAGCACCCTATTCCCTAGACCAGGTCAAATGGCACCCTATTCCCTAGACCGGGTCAAATGGCACCATATTCCCTATAGACCAGGTCAAATGGCACCCTATTCCCTATAGACCAGGTCAAATAGCACCCTATTCCTTATAGACCAGGTCAAATGGCACCATATTCCCTATAGACCAGGTCAAATGGCACCCTATTCCCTATAGACCAGGTCAAATGGCACCATATTCCCTATAGACCAGGTCAAATGGCACCATATTCCCTATAGACCAGGTCAAATGGCACCCTATTCCCTATAGACCAGGTCAAATGGCACCATATTCCCTATAGACCAGGTCAAATAGCACCCTATTCCTTATAGACCAGGTCAAATGGCACCCTATTCCCTAGACCAGGTCAAATAGCACCCTATTCCCTATAGACCAGGTCAAATGGCACCATATTCCCTATAGACCAGGTCAAATAGCACCATATTCCCTATAGACCAGGTCAAATGGCACCATATTCCCTATAGACCAGGTCAAATAGCACCATATTCCCTATAGACCAGGTCAAATGGCACCATATTCCCTATAGACCAGGTCAAATGGCACCATATTCCCTATAGACCAGGTCAAATGGCACCCTATTCCCTATAGACCAGGTCAAATGGCACCCTATTCCCTATAGACCAGGTCAAATGGCACCCCTATTCCCTATAGACCAGGTCAAATAGCACCATATTCCCTGTAGACCAGGTCAAATGGCACCATATTCCCTATAGACCAGGTCAAATGGCACCCTATTCCCTATAGACCAGGTCAAATGGCACCCTATTCCTATAGACCAGGTCAAATAGCACCATATTCCCTATAGATCAGGTCAAATAGCACCATATTCCCTATAGACCAGGTCAAATGGCACCATATACCCTATAGACCAGGTCAAATGGCACCATATTCCCTATAGACCAGGTCAAATGGCACCATATTCCCTATAGACCAGGTCAAATAGCACTATATTCCCTATAGACCAGGTCAAATGGCACCATATTCCCTATAGACCAGGTCAAATGGCACCATATTCCCTATAGACCAGGTCAAATGGCACCCTATTCCCTATAGACCAGGTCAAATGGCACCCTATTCCCTATAGACCAGGTCAAATTGCACCATATTCCCTATAGACCAGGTCAAATAGCACCCTATTCCTTATAGACCAGGTCAAATGGCACCATATTCCCTATAGACCAGGTCAAATGGCACCCTATTCCCTATAGACCAGGTCAAATGACACCATATTCCTAGACCAGGTCAAATGGCACCATATTCCCTATAGACCAGGTCAAATGGCACCCTATTCCCTATAGACCAGGTCAAATGGCACCATATTCCCTATAGACCAGGTCAAATAGCACCCTATTCCTTATAGACCAGGTCAAATGGCACCCTATTCCCTAGACCAGGTCAAATAGCACCCTATTCCCTATAGACCAGGTCAAATGACACCATATTCCCTATAGACCAGGTCAAATAGCACCATATTCCCTATAGACCAGGTCAAATGGCACCATATTCCCTATAGACCAGGTCAAATGGCACCCTATTCCCTATAGACCAGGTCAAATGGCACCCTATTCCCTATAGACCAGGTCAAATAGCACCATATTCCTGTAGACCAGGTCAAATAGCACCATATTCCCTATAGACCAGGTCAAATGGCACCCTATTCCCTAGACCAGGTCAAATGGCACCCTATTCCCTATAGACCAGGTCAAATAGCACCATATTCCCTATAGATCAGGTCAAATAGCACCATATTCCCTATAGACCAGGTCAAATGGCACCATATTCCCTATAGACCAGGTCAAATGGCACCATATACCCTATAGACCAGGTCAAATGGCACCATATTCCCTATAGACCAGGTCAAATGGCACCATATTCCCTATAGACCAGGTCAAATAGCACCATATTCCCTATAGACCAGGTCAAATAGCACCATATTCCCTATAGACCAGGTCAAATGGCACCATATTCCCTATAGACCAGGTCAAATGGCACCCTATTCCCTATAGACCAGGTCAAATAGCACCATATTCCCTATAGACCAGGTCAAATGGCACCCTATTCCCTAGACCAGGTCAAATGGCACCCTATTCCCTATAGACCAGGTCAAATAGCACCATATTCCCTATAGACCAGGTCAAATGGCACCCTATTCCCTATAGACCAGGTCAAATGGCACCCTATTCCCTATAGACCAGGTCAAATGGCACCATATTCTCTATAGACCAGGTCAAATAGCACCCTATTCCTTATAGACCAGGTCAAATGGCACCATATTCCCTATAGACCAGGTCAAATAGCACCATATTCCCTGTAGACCAGGTCAAATAGCACCATATTCCCTATAGACCAGGTCAAATGGCACCCTATTCCCTAGACCAGGTCAAATGGCACCCTATTCCCTATAGACCAGGTCAAATAGCACCATATTCCCTATAGATCAGGTCAAATAGCACCATATTCCCTATAGACCAGGTCAAATGGCACCATATTCCCTATAGACCAGGTCAAATGGCACCATATTCCCTATAGACCAGGTCAAATGGCACTATATTCCCTATAGACCAGGTCAAATGGCACCATATTCCCTATAGACCAGGTCAAATGGCACCCTATTCCCTATAGACCAGGTCAAATAGCACCATATTCCCTATAGACCAGGTCAAATGGCACCCTATTCCCTAGACCAGGTCAAATGGCACCATATTCCCTATAGACCAGGTCAAATAGCACCATATTCCCTATAGACCAGGTCAAATGGCACCCTATTCCCTATAGACCAGGTCAAATGGCACCATATTCCCTATAGACCAGGTCAAATGGCACCATATTCTCTATAGACCAGGTCAAACAGCACCCTATTCCTTATAGACCAGGTCAAATGGCACCATATTCCCTATAGACCAGGTCAAATGGCACCCTATTCCCTATAGACCAGGTCAAATGGCACCATATTCCCTATAGACCAGGTCAAATGGCACCCTATTCCCTATAGACCAGGTCAAATGGCACCATATTCCCTATAGACCAGGTCAAATAGCACCCTATTCATTTACATTTAAGTCATTTAGCAGACCTTATAGACCAGGTCAAATGGCACCCTATTCCCTAGACCAGGTCAAATAGCACCCTATTCCCTATAGACCAGGTCAAATGGCACCATATTCCCTATAGACCAGGTCAAATGGCACCATATTCCCTATAGACCAGGTCAAATAGCACCATATTCCCTATAGACCAGGTCAAATGGCACCCTATTCCGTATAGACCAGGTCAAATGGCACCCTATTCCCTATAGACCAGGTCAAATAGCACCCTATTCCCTATAGACCAGGTCAAATGGCACCCTATTCCGTATAGACCAGGTCAAATGGCACCCTATTCCCTATAGACCAGGTCAAATGGCACCCTATTCCCTATAGACCAGGTCAAATGGAATCCTATTCCCTATAGACCAGGTCAAATGGCACCCTATTCCCTATAGACCAGGTCAAATAGCACCCTATTCCCTATAGACCAGGTCAAATGGCACCCTATTCCCTATAGACCAGGTCAAATAGCACCATATTCCCTATAGACCAGGTCAAATAGCACCATATTCCCTATAGACCAGGTCAAATGGCACCATATTCCTATAGACCAGGTCAAATGGCACCATATTCCCTATAGACCAGGTCAAATAGCACCATATTCCCTATAGACCAGGTCAAATGGCACCATATTCCCTATAGACCAGGTCAAATGGCACCCTATTCCCTATAGACCAGGTCAAATGGCACCATTTTCCCTATAGACCAGGTCAAATAGCACTATATTCCCTATAGACCAGGTCAAATGGCACCTATTCCCTATAGACCAGGTCAAATAGCACCATATTCCCTATAGACCAGGTCAAATGGCACCCTATTCCCTAGACCAGGTCAAATGGCACCCTATTCCCTATAGACCAGGTCAAATAGCACCATATTCCCTATAGACCAGGTCAAATGGCACCCTATTCCCTATAGACCAGGTCAAATGGCACCATATTCCCTATAGACCAGGTCAAATGGCACCATATTCCCTAGACCAGGTCAAATGGCACCCTATTCCCTATAGACCAGGTCAAATAGCACCATATTCCCTATAGACCAGGTCAAATAGCACCATATTCCCTATAGACCAGGTCAAATGGCACCATATTCCCTATAGACCAGGTCAAATGGCACCATATTCCCTATAGACCAGGTCAAATGGCACCATTTTCCCTATAGACCAGGTCAAATGGCACCATATTCCCTATAGACCAGGTCAAATAGCACCATATTCCCTATAAACCAGGTCAAATAGCACCATATTCCCTATAGACCAGGTCAAATGGCACCTATTCCCTATAGACCAGGTCAAATGGCACCCTATTCCCTATAGACCAGGTCAAATTGCACCATATTCCCTATAGACCAGGTCAAATGGCACCCTATTCCCTATAGACCAGGTCAAATGACACCATATTCCCTATAGACCAGGTCAAATGGCACCATATTCCCTATAGACCAGGTCAAATGGCACCCTATTCCCTATAGACCAGGTCAAATGGCACCATATTCCCTATAGACCAGGTCAAATGGCACCCTATTCCTTATAGACCAGGTCAAATGGCACCCTATTCCCTATAGACCAGGTCAAATGGCACCCTATTCCCTAGACCAGGTCAAATGGCACCCTATTCCCTATAGACCAGGTCAAATGGCACCATATTCCCTATAGACCAGGTCAAATAGCACCATATTCCCTATAGACCAGGTCAAATGGCACCATATTCCCTATAGACCAGGTCAAATGGCACCATATTCCCTATAGACCAGGTCAAATGGCACCATTTTCCCTATAGACCAGGTCAAATGGCACCATATTCCCTATAGACCAGGTCAAATAGCACCATATTCCCTATAAACCAGGTCAAATAGCACCATATTCCCTATAGACCAGGTCAAATGGCACCATATTCCCTATAGACCAGGTCAAATGGCACCCTATTCCCTATAGACCAGGTCAAATGGCACCCTATTCCCTATAGACCAGGTCAAATGGCACCCTATTCCCTATAGACCAGGTCAAATGACACCATATTCCCTATAGACCAGGTCAAATGGCACCATATTCCCTATAGACCAGGTCAAATGGCACCCTATTCCCTATAGACCAGGTCAAATGGCACCATATTCCCTATAGACCAGGTCAAATGGCACCCTATTCCTTATAGACCAGGTCAAATGGCACCCTATTCCCTATAGACCAGGTCAAATAGCACCATATTCCCTATAGACCAGGTCAAATGGCACCATATTCCCTATAGACCAGGTCAAATAGCACCATATTCCCTATAGACCAGGTCAAATGGCACCACATTCCCTATAGGACAGGTCAAATAGCACCATATTCCCTATAGACCAGGTCAAATGGCACCATATTCCCTATAGACCAGGTCAAATGGCACCATATTCCTATAGACCAGGTCAAATGGCACCATATTCCCTATAGACCAGGTCAAATGGCACCATATTCCCTATAGACCAGGTCAAATAGCACCCTATTCCCTATAGACCAGGTCAAATGGCACCATATTCCCTATAGACCAGGTCAAATGGCACCCTATTCCCTATAGACCAGGTCAAATGGAACCCTATTCCCTATAGACCAGGTCAAATGGCACCCTATTCCCTATAGACCAGGTCAAATGGCACCATATTCCCTATAGACCAGGTCAAATGGCACCATATTCCCTATAGACCAGGTCAAATGGCACCCTATTCCCTATAGACCAGGTCAAATAGCACCATATTCCCTATAGACCAGGTCAAATGGCACCATATTCCCTATAGACCAGGTCAAATGGCACCATATTCCCTATAGACCAGGTCAAATGGCACCCTATTCCCTATAGACCAGGTCAAATGGCACCATATTCCCTATAGACCAGGTCAAATGGCACCATATTCCCTATAGACCAGGTCAAATGGCACCCTATTCCCTATAGACCAGGTCAAATAGCACCATATTCCCTATAGACCAGGTCAAATGGCACCCTATTCCCTATAGACCAGGTCAAATGGAACCCTATTCCCTATAGACCAGGTCAAATGGCACCCTATTCCCTATAGACCAGGTCAAATAGCACCATATTCCCTATAGACCAGGTCAAATAGCACCATATTCCCTATAGACCAGGTCAAATGGCACCCTATTCCCTAGACCAGGTCAAATGGCACCCTATTCCCTATAGACCAGGTCAAATAGCACCATATTCCCTATAGACCAGGTCAAATAACACCATATTCCCTATAGACCAGGTCAAATGGCACCATTTTCCCTATAGACCAGGTCAAATGGCACCCTATTCCCCATAGACCAGGTCAAATGGCACCCTATTCCCTATAGACCAGGTCAAATGGCACCCTATTCCCTATAGACCAGGTCAAATGGAACCCTATTCCCTATAGACCAGGTCAAATGGCACCATATTCCCTATAGACCAGGTCAAATAGCACCCTATTCCTTATAGACCAGGTCAAATGGCACCATATTCCATATAGACCAGGTCAAATGGCACCCTATTCCCTATAGACCAGGTCAAATGACACCATATTCCCTATAGACCAGGTCAAATGGCACCATATTCCCTATAGACCAGGTCAAATGGCACCCTATTCCCTATAGACCAGGTCAAATGGCACCATATTCCCTATAGACCAGGTCAAATAGCACCCTATTCCTTATAGACCAGGTCAAATGGCACCCTATTCCCTATAGACCAGGTCAAATGGAACCCTATTCCCTATAGACCAGGTCAAATGGCACCCTATTCCCTATAGACCAGGTCAAATGGCACCCTATTCCCTAGACCAGGTCAAATGGCACCCTATTCCCTATAGACCAGGTCAAATAGCACCATATTCCCTATAGACCAGGTCAAATAGCACCATATTCCCTATAGACCAGGTCAAATGGCACCATATTCCCTATAGACCAGGTCAAATGGCACCATATTCCCTATAGACCAGGTCAAATGGCACCATATTCCCTATAGACCAGGTCAAATGGCACCCTATTCCCTATAGACCAGGTCAAATAGCACCATATTCCCTATAGACCAGGTCAAATGGCACCCTATTCCCTATAGACCAGGTCAAATGGAACCCTATTCCCTATAGACCAGGTCAAATGGCACCCTATTCCCTATAGACCAGGTCAAATAGCACCATATTCCCTGTAGACCAGGTCAAATAGCACCATATTCCCTATAGACCAGGTCAAATGGCACCCTATTCCCTAGACCAGGTCAAATGGCACCCTATTCCCTATAGACCAGGTCAAATAGCACCATATTCCCTATAGACCAGGTCAAATAGCACCATATTCCCTATAGACCAGGTCAAATGGCACCATTTTCCCTATAGACCAGGTCAAATGGCACCATATTCCCTATAGACCAGGTCAAATAGCACCATATTCCCTATAGACCAGGTCAAATGGCACCCTATTCCCTATAGACCAGGTCAAATAGCACCCTATTCCTTATAGACCAGGTCAAATGGCACCCTATTCCCTAGAACAGGTCAAATGGCACCATATTCCCTATAGACCAGGTCAAATGGCACCCTATTCCCTATAGACCAGGTCAAATGGAACCCTATTCCCTATAGACCAGGTCAAATGGCACCCTATTCCCTATAGACCAGGTCAAATAGCACCATATTCCTGTAGACCAGGTCAAATAGCACCATATTCCCTATAGACCAGGTCAAATGGCACCCCTATTCCCTAGACCAGGTCAAATGGCACCCTATTCCCTATAGACCAGGTCAAATAGCACCATATTCCCTATAGACCAGGTCAAATAGCACCATATTCCCTATAGACCAGGTCAAATGGCACCATTTTCCCCTATAGACCAGGTCAAATGGCACCATATTCCCTATAGACCAGGTCAAATAGCACCATATTCCCTATAGACCAGGTCAAATGGCACCCTATTCCCTATAGACCAGGTCAAATAGCACCCTATTCCTTATAGACCAGGTCAAATGGCACCTATTCCCTAGAACAGGTCAAATGGCACCATATTCCCCTATAGACCAGGTCAAATGGCACCATATTCCCTATAGACCAGGTCAAATGGCACCCTATTCCCTATAGACCAGGTCAAATGGCACCATATTCCCTATAGACCAGGTCAAATAGCACCCTATTCCTTATAGACCAGGTCAAATGGCACCCTATTCCCTATAGACCAGGTCAAATAGCACCATATTCCCTATAGACCAGGTCAAATGGCACCATGTTCCCTATAGACCAGGTCAAATGGCACCATATTCCCTATAGACCAGGTCAAATAGCACCATATTCCCTATAGACCAGGTCAAATGGCACCCTATTCCCCATAGACCAGGTCAAATGGCACCCTATTCCCTATAGACCAGGTCAAATGGCACCCTATTCCCTATAGACCAGGTCAAATGGAACCCTATTCCCTATAGACCAGGTCAAATGGCACCATATTCCCTATAGACCAGGTCAAATAGCACCCTATTCCTTATAGACCAGGTCAAATGGCACCATATTCCATATAGACCAGGTCAAATGGCACCCTATTCCCTATAGACCAGGTCAAATGACACCATATTCCCTATAGACCAGGTCAAATGGCACCATATTCCCTATAGACCAGGTCAAATGGCACCCTATTCCCTATAGACCAGGTCAAATGGCACCATATTCCCTATAGACCAGGTCAAATAGCACCCTATTCCTTATAGACCAGGTCAAATGGCACCCTATTCCCTATAGACCAGGTCAAATGGAACCCTATTCCCTATAGACCAGGTCAAATGGCACCCTATTCCCTATAGACCAGGTCAAATAGCACCATATTCCCTGTAGACCAGGTCAAATAGCACCATATTCCCTATAGACCAGGTCAAATGGCACCCTATTCCCTAGACCAGGTCAAATGGCACCCTATTCCCTATAGACCAGGTCAAATAGCACCATATTCCCTATAGACCAGGTCAAATGGCACCCTATTCCCTAGACCAGGTCAAATGGCACCCTATTCCCTATAGACCAGGTCAAATAGCACCATATTCCCTATAGACCAGGTCAAATAGCACCATATTCCCTATAGACCAGGTCAAATGGCACCCTATTCCCTATAGACCAGGTCAAATAGCACCATATTCCCTATAGACCAGGTCAAATAGCACCATATTCCCTATAGACCAGGTCAAATGGCACCATATTCCCTATAGACCAGGTCAAATGGCACCATATTCCCTATAGACCAGGTCAAATGGCACCATATTCCCTATAGACCAGGTCAAATGGCACCCTATTCCCTATAGACCAGGTCAAATAGCACCATATTCCCTATAGACCAGGTCAAATGGCACCCTATTCCCTATAGACCAGGTCAAATGGAACCCTATTCCCTATAGACCAGGTCAAATGGCACCCTATTCCCTATAGACCAGGTCAAATGGAACCCTATTCCCTATAGACCAGGTCAAATGGCACCATATTCCCTATAGACCAGGTCAAATAGCACCCTATTCCTTATAGACCAGGTCAAATGGCACCATATTCCATATAGACCAGGTCAAATGGCACCCTATTCCCTATAGACCAGGTCAAATGACACCATATTCCCTATAGACCAGGTCAAATGGCACCATATTCCCTATAGACCAGGTCAAATGGCACCCTATTCCCTATAGACCAGGTCAAATGGCACCATATTCCCTATAGACCAGGTCAAATAGCACCCTATTCCTTATAGACCAGGTCAAATGGCACCCTATTCCCTATAGACCAGGTCAAATGGAACCCCATTCCCTATAGACCAGGTCAAATGGCACCCTATTCCCTATAGACCAGGTCAAATAGCACCATATTCCCTGTAGACCAGGTCAAATAGCACCATATTCCCTATAGACCAGGTCAAATGGCACCCTATTCCCTAGACCAGGTCAAATGGCACCCTATTCCCTATAGACCAGGTCAAATAGCACCATATTCCCTATAGACCAGGTCAAATGGCACCCTATTCCCTAGACCAGGTCAAATATCACCATATTCCCTATAGACCAGGTCAAATGGCACCACATTCCCTATAGACCAGGCCTAATAGCACCATATTCCCTATAGACCAGGTCAAATGGCACCCTATTCCCTATAGACCAGGTCAAATAGCACCATATTCCCTATAGACCAGGTCAAATGGCACCCTATTCCCTATAGACCAGGTCAAATAGCACCATATTCCCTATAGACCAGGTCAAATGGCACCCTATTCCCTATAGACCAGGTCAAATAGCACCCTATTCCTTATAGACCAGGTCAAATGGCACCCTATTCCCTATAGACCAGGTCAAATGGAACCCTATTCCCTATAGACCAGGTCAAATGGCACCCTATTCCCTATAGACCAGGTCAAATAGCACCATATTCCCTGTAGACCAGGTCAAATAGCACCATATTCCCTATAGACCAGGTCAAATGGCACCCTATTCCCTAGACCAGGTCAAATGGCACCCTATTCCCTATAGACCAGGTCAAATAGCACCATATTCCCTATAGACCAGGTCAAATGGCACCCTATTCCCTAGACCAGGTCAAAATATCACCATATTCCCTATAGACCAGGTCAAATGGCACCACATTCCCTATAGACCAGGTCAAATAGCACCATATTCCCTATAGACCAGGTCAAATGGCACCCTATTCCCTATAGACCAGGTCAAATAGCACCATATTCCCTATAGACCAGGTCAAATGGCACCCTATTCCCTAGACCAGGTCAAATGGCACCCTATTCCCTATAGACCAGGTCAAATAGCACCATATTCCCTATAGACCAGGTCAAATGGCACCCTATTCCCTATAGACCAGGTCAAATAGCACCATATTCCCTATAGACCAGGTCAAATAGCACCATATTCCCTATAGACCAGGTCAAATGGCACCATATTCCCTATAGACCAGGTCAAATGGCACCCTATTCCCTATAGACCAGGTCAAATAGCACCATATTCCCTATAGACCAGGTCAAATGGCACCCTATTCCCCATAGACCAGGTCAAATGGCACCCTATTCCCTATAGACCAGGTCAAATGACACCATATTCCCTATAGACCAGGTCAAATGGCACCATATTCCCTATAGACCAGGTCAAATGGCACCCTATTCCCTATAGACCAGGTCAAATGGCACCATATTCCCTATAGACCAGGTCAAATAGCACCCTATTCCTTATAGACCAGGTCAAATGGCACCCTATTCCCTATAGACCAGGTCAAATGGAACCCTATTCCCTATAGACCAGGTCAAATGGCACCCTATTCCCCTAGACCAGGTCAAATAGCACCATATTCCCTGTAGACCAGGTCAAATAGCACCATATTCCCTATAGACCAGGTCAAATGGCACCCTATTCCCTAGACCAGGTCAAATGGCACCCTATTCCCTATAGACCAGGTCAAATAGCACCATATTCCCTATAGACCAGGTCAAATGGCACCCTATTCCCTAGACCAGGTCAAATGGCACCCTATTCCCTATAGACCAGGTCAAATAGCACCATATTCCCTATAGACCAGGTCAAATGGCACCATATTCCCTATAGACCAGGTCAAATGGCACCATATTCCCTATAGACCAGGTCAAATAGCACCATATTCCCTATAGACCAGGTCAAATGGCACCCTATTACGTATAGACCAGGTCAAATGGCACCCTATTCCCTATAGACCAGGTCAAATGGCACCCTATTCCCTATAGACCAGGTCAAATGGAACCCTATTCCCTATAGACCAGGTCAAATGGCACCATATTCCCTATAGACCAGGTCAAATAGCACTATATTCCCTATAGACCAGGTCAAATGGCACCCTATTCCCTATAGACCAGGTCAAATAGCACCATATTCCCTATAGACCAGGTCAAATGGCACCCTATTCCCTAGACCAGGTCAAATGGCACCCTATTCCCTATAGACCAGGTCAAATGGCACCACATTCCCTATAGACCAGGCCTAATAGCACCATATTCCCTATAGATCAGGTCAAATGGCACCCTATTCCCTATAGACCAGGTCAAATATCACCATATTCCCTATAGACCAGGTCAAATGGCACCACATTCCCTATAGACCAGGCCTAATAGCACCATATTCCCTATAGACCAGGTCAAATGGCACCCTATTCCCTATAGACCAGGTCAAATAGCACCATATTCCCTATAGACCAGGTCAAATGGCACCCTATTCCCTATAGACCAGGTCAAATAGCACCATATTCCCTATAGACCATGTCAAATGGCACCCTATTCCCTAGACCAGGTCAAATGGCACCCTATTCCCTATAGACCAGGTCAAATAGCACCATATTCCCTATAGACCAGGTCAAATGGCACCCTATTCCCTATAGACCAGGTCAAATAGCACCATATTCCTATAGACCAGGTCAAATGGCACCATATTCTATAGACCAGGTCAAATGGGCACCATATTCTATAGACCAGGTCAAATAGCACCATATTCCCCTATAGACCAGGTCAAATGGCACCCTATTCCCTAGACCAGGTCAAATGGCACCCTATTCCCTATAGACCAGGCCTAATAGCACCATATTCCCTATAGATCAGGTCAAATAGCACCCCATTCCCTATAGACCAGGTCAAATGGCACCACATTCCCTATAGACCAGGTCAAATGGCACCCTATTCCCTATAGACCAGGTCAAATGGCACCCTATTCCCTATAGACCAGGTCAAATGGCACCATATTCCCTATAGACCAGGTCAAATGGCACCATATTCCCTATAGACCAGGTCAAATGGCACCATATTCCCTATAGACCAGGTCAAATGGCACCATATTCCCTATAGACCAGGTCAAATAGCACCATATTCCCTATAGACCAGGTCAAATAGCACCATATTCCCTATAGACCAGGTCAAATAGCACCATATTCCCTATAGACCAGGTCAAATAGCACCATATTCCCTATAGACCAGGTCAAATGGCACCCTATTCCCTATAGACCAGGTCAAATAGCACCATATTCCCTATAGACCAGGTCAAATGGCACCCTATTCCCTATAGACCAGGTCAAATAGCACCATATTCCCTATAGACCAGGTCAAATAGCACCATATTCCCTATAGACCAGGTCAAATAGCACCATATTCCCTATAGACCAGGTCAAATGGCACCCTATTCCCTATAGACCAGGTCAAATAGCACCATATTCCCTATAGACCAGGTCAAATGGCACCATATTCCTATACCAGGTCAAATGGCACCATATTCCTATACCAGGTCAAATGGCACCATATTCCCTATAGACCAGGTCAAATGGCACCATATTCCCTATAGACCAGGTCAAATGGCACCCTATTCCATATAGACCAGGTCAAATGGCACCCTATTCCCCTATAGACCAGGTCAAATGGCACCCTATTCCTATAGACCAGGTCAAATGGCACCACATTCCCTATAGATCAGGTCAAATAGCACCCTATTCCCTATAGACCAGGTCAAATGGCACCCTATTCCCTATAGACCAGGTCAAATGGCACCCTATTCCCCTATAGACCAGGTCAAATGGCACCATATTCTAGACCAGGTCAAATGGCACCATATTCCCTATAGACCAGGTCAAATAGCACCATATTCCCTATAGACCAGGTCAAATGGCACCCTATTCCCTATAGACCAGGTCAAATGGCACCCTATTCCCTATAGACCAGGTCAAATGGCACCCTATTCCCTATAGACCAGGTCAAATGGCACCATATTCCCTATAGACCAGGTCAAATGGCACCCTATTCCCTATAGACCAGGTCAAATGGCACCCTATTCCCTATAGACCAGGTCAAATGGCACCACATTCCCTATAGACCAGGCCTAATAGCACCATATATTCCCTATAGATCAGGGTCAAATAGCACCCCATTCCCTATAGACCAGGTCAAATGGCACCACATTCCCTATAGACCAGGTCAAATGGCACCCTATTCCCTATAGACCAGGTCAAATGGCACCATATTCTTATAGACCAGGTCAAATGGCACCATATTCCTATAGACCAGGTCAAATGGCACCATATTCCCTATAGACCAGGTCAAATGGCACCATATTCCCTATAGACCAGGTCAAATGGCACCATATTCCCTATAGACCAGGTCAAATAGCACCATATTCCCCTATAGACCAGGTCAAATAGCACCATATTCTATAGACCAGGTCAAATAGCACCATATTCCCTATAGACCAGGCCAGCCAGCACCATATTCCCTATAGACCAGGTCAAATGGCACCCTATTCCCTATAGACCAGGTCAAATAGCACCATATTCTTATAGACCAGGTCAAATGGCACCCTATTCCCTATAGACCAGGTCAAATAGCACCATATTCCCTATAGACCAGGTCAAATAGCACCATATTCCCTATAGACCAGGTCAAATGGTACCCTATTCCCTATAGACCAGGTCAAATAGCACCATATTCTATAGACCAGGTCAAATGGCACCATATTCCTATACCAGGTCAAATAGCACCATATTCCCTATAGACCAGGTCAAATAGCACCATATTCTATAGACCAGGTCAAATGGCACCCTATTCCCTATAGACCAGGTCAAATAGCACCATATTCCCCTATAGACCAGGTCAAATGGCACCATATTCCTATACCAGGTCAAATAGCACATATTCCCCCGCAGACCAGGTCAAAATAGCACCATATTCCCTATAGACCAGGTCAAATGGCACCCTATTCCCTAGACCAGGTCAAATGGCACCCTATTCCCTAGACCAGGGTCAAATGGCACCCTATTCCCTATAGACCAGGTCAAATGGCACCCTATTCCCTATAGACCAGGTCAAATGGCACCCTATTCTCTATAGACCAGGTCAAATGCAAGCACCCTATTCCCTATAGACCAGGTCAAATGGCACCACATTCCCTATAGACCAGGCCTAATAGCACCATATTCCCTATAGATCAGGTCAAATAGCACCCCATTCCCTATAGACCA
>NW_026285377.1:0-5807 GCF_023373465.1 Oncorhynchus keta | reverse complement strand
CCCCCTGTATTGGACAAAAATGAATGGCATGTCATTGGCATCGGACAAACCATATACACATTGGCCAATACCACCCAATTCGGCGTTGATTCATCCAAAGTGTATTGCAAATGCCATATGGTAATTGCCAGTTGTAACACTTTAAAAAATTCAACAGGGGGCAAATGCGCTCCACCGGGGTTTTTCATATTGGATATGTAACCCAAATTAATGTCCAAAAGTAAAATTTTGAAAAAATGAACTTTTTTTCAAAAACTTATCACCCCTTAAAAAAGTGCTTTCTGGACCGTTTTCGAACTTCTTTCGATTTTTTGTCAATTACACATGTGTAAGAACTGTATGAATATACTTTTGTCCAATTTTATTATCATAATTTTTTAAAAAAAATTTTATATGCATAAGGAATATGTTTTGTCCAATTCCAATATGATTTCATAGGAAGTCAAAAGTCAAAAAGTCAAAAATGTCAAAATTTTGTAAAAAACTTCACACACCCATAAAAAAGTGCTTTCTGGACCGTTTTCGAAATTCTTTCGATTTTTGTCAATTACACATGTGTAAGAACTGTATGAATATACTTTTGTCCAATTTTATTATCATAATTTTTTTAATTTTTTTATATGCGCATAAGGAATATGTTTTGTCCAATTCCAATATGATTTCATAGGAAGTCAAAAGTCAAAAGTCAAAAATGTCAAAATTTTGTAAAAAACTTCACACACCCATAAAAAAGTGCTTTCTGGACCGTTTTTCGAAATTCTTTCGATTTTTTGTCAATTACACATGTGTAAGAACTGTATGAATATACTTTTGTCCAATTTTATTATCATAATTTTTTATTTTTTTTTTTTTACATGCGCATAAGGAATATGTTTTGTCCAATTCCAATATGATTTCATAGGAAGTCAAAAGTCAAAAATGTCAAAATTTTGTAAAAAACTTCACACACCCTTAAAAAAGTGCTTTCTGGACCGTTTTTTGAAATTCTTTCAATTTTTTTGTCAATTACACATGTGTAAGAACTGTATGAATATACTTTTGTCCAATTTTATTATCATATTTTTTTATATATTTTTTTAAATTGTGCATAAGGATTTTTTTTGTGGGCCAAATGACGTAAGAAATTTGACATGCTCAAAAATCCTGCAGAAATGCAAAATTGACTGGCCTGATGAACTCGGGATGGCCGGGCAGTGATAGTTGTTCCTTTCCATCACTCGTTGTGTTGACTTCATCATGTCCATTAGGTGATGTTTTACACTATAGAATCATATTGCAAGTGCGCGCGCATTTGCAATATGTTTCAATGTGCATTTACCATATGAAATTTGAAATGCTCAAAAATGCAAAATTGACTGGTCTGATGGACACAGGATGGCCGAGCAGTGATAGTTGTACATTTCCATCACTCGTTGTGTTGATTTCATCATGTCCATTAGGTGATGTTTTTACACTATAGAATCATATTGCAAGTGCGCGCGCATTTGCAATATGTTTCAATGTGCATTTACCATATGAAATTTGAAATGCTCAAAAATGCAAAATTGACTGGTCTGATGGACACAGGATGGCCGAGCAGTGATAGTTGTACATTTCCATCACTCGTTGTGTTGATTTCATCATGTCCATTAGGTGATGTTTTTCACTATAGAATCATATTGCAAGTGCGCGCATTTTGCAATATGTTTCAATGTGCATTTACCATATGAAATTTGAAATGCTCAAAAATGCAAAATTGACTGGTCTGATGGACACAGGATGGCCGAGCAGTGATAGTTGTACATTTCCATCACTCGTTGTGTTGATTTCATCATGTCCATTAGGTGATGTTTTTCACTATAGAATCATATTGCAAGTGCGCGCGCATTTGCAATATGTTTCAATGTGCATTTACCATATGAAATTTGACATGCTCAAAAATGCAAAATTGACTGGTCTGATGAACACAGGATGGCTGAGCAGTGATAGTTGTACATTTCCATCACCTGTTGTGTTGATTTCATCATGTCCATTTGTTTATGTTTTCTCACTTTTTGCAAAGTCACTGTGCATTTGCAATATGGTTCAATGGGCAGGTACCATCATGAATTTGTCATGCTATAAAAATCCTGCAGGAATGTGAAATTGACTGGTCTGATGAACACAGGATGGCCGAGCAGTGATAGTTGTACATTTCCATCACTTGTTGTGTTGATTTCATCATGTCCATTAGGTGATGTTTTTCACTATAGAATCATATTGCAAATGCACGTGCATTGTTGTGCAACTGGTAACCCAAAAATTAAAATATGGTTGTAAATGCATTTACCGGTCATTCTGATATTAATGCTCGCTATGGGAACACAGGATGGCCGGGCAGTGATAGTTGTACATTTCCATCACTCGTTGTGTTGATTTCATCATGTCCATTAGGTGATGTTTTACACTATAGAATCATATTGCAAGTGCGCGCATTTGCAATATGTTTCAATGTGCATTTACCATATGAAATTTGAAATGCTCAAAAATGCAAAATTGACTGGTCTGATGGACACAGGATGGCCGAGCAGTGATAGTTGTACATTTCCATCACTCGTTGTGTTGATTTCATCATGTCCATTAGGTGATGTTTTTTCACTATAGAATCATATTGCAAGTGCGCGCATTTGCAATATGTTTCAATGTGCATTTACCATATGAAATTTGACATGCTCAAAAATGCAAAATTGACTGGTCTGATGAACACAGGATGGCTGAGCAGTGATAGTTGTACATTTCCATCACCTGTTGTGTTGATTTCATCATGTCCATTTGTTTATGTTTTCTCACTTTTGCAAAGTCACTGTGCATTTGCAATATGGTTCAATGGGCAGGTACCATCACGAATTTGTCATGCTATAAAAATCCTGCAGGAATGTGAAATTGACTGGTCTGATGAACACAGGATGGCCGAGCAGTGATAGTTGTACATTTCCATCACTTGTTGTGTTGATTTCATCATGTCCATTAGGTGATGTTTTTTCACTATAGAATCATATTGCAAATGCACGTGCATTGTTGTGCAACTGGTAACCCAAAAATTAAAATATGGTTGTAAATGCATTTACCGGTCATTCTGATATTAATGCTCGCTATGGGAACACAGGATGGCCGGGCAGTGATAGTTGTACATTTCCATCACTCGTTGTGTTGATTTCATCATGTCCATTAGGTGATGTTTTTACACTATAGAATCATATTGCAAGTGCGCGCGCATTTGCAATATGTTTCAATGTGCATTTACCATATGAAATTTGAAATGCTCAAAAATGCAAAATTGACTGGTCTGATGGACACAGGATGGCCGAGCAGTGATAGTTGTACATTTCCATCACTCGTTGTGTTGATTTCATCATGTCCATTAGGTGATGTTTTTCACTATAGAATCATATTGCAAGTGCGCGCGCATTTGCAATATGTTTCAATGTGCATTTACCATATGAAATTTGACATGCTCAAAAATGCAAAATTGACTGGTCTGATGAACACAGGATGGCTGAGCAGTGATAGTTGTACATTTCCATCACCTGTTGTGTTGATTTCATCATGTCCATTTGTTTATGTTTTCTCACTTTTGCAAAGTCACTGTGCATTTGCAATATGGTTCAATGGGCAGGTACCATCACGAATTTGTCATGCTATAAAAATCCTGCAGGAATGTGAAATTGACTGGTCTGATGAACACAGGATGGCCGAGCAGTGATAGTTGTACATTTCCATCACTTGTTGTGTTGATTTCATCATGTCCATTAGGTGATGTTTTTCACTATAGAATCATATTGCAAATGCACGTGCATTGTTGTGCAACTGGTAACCCAAAAATTAAAATATGGTTGTAAATGCATTTACCGGTCATTCTGATATTAATGCTCGCTATGGGAACACAGGATGGCCGGGCAGTGATAGTTGTACATTTCCATCACTCGTTGTGTTGATTTCATCATGTCCATTAGGTGATGTTTTTACACTATAGAATCATATTGCAAGTGCGCGCGCATTTGCAATATGTTTCAATGTGCATTTACCATATGAAATTTGAAATGCTCAAAAATGCAAAATTGACTGGTCTGATGGACACAGGATGGCCGAGCAGTGATAGTTGTACATTTCCATCACTCGTTGTGTTGATTTCATCATGTCCATTAGGTGATGTTTTTCACTATAGAATCATATTGCAAGTGCGCGCGCATTTGCAATATGTTTCAATGTGCATTTACCATATGAAATTTGACATGCTCAAAAATGCAAAATTGACTGGTCTGATGAACACAGGATGGCTGAGCAGTGATAGTTGTACATTTCCATCACCTGTTGTGTTGATTTCATCATGTCCATTTGTTTATGTTTTCTCACTTTTGCAAAGTCACTGTGCATTTGCAATATGGTTCAATGGGCAGGTACCATCACGAATTTGTCATGCTATAAAAATCCTGCAGGAATGTGAAATTGACTGGTCTGATGAACACAGGATGGCCGAGCAGTGATAGTTGTACATTTCCATCACTTGTTGTGTTGATTTCATCATGTCCATTAGGTGATGTTTTTCACTATAGAATCATATTGCAAATGCACGTGCATTGTTGTGCAACTGGTAACCCAAAAATTAAAATATGGTTGTAAATGCATTTACCGGTCATTCTGATATTAATGCTCGCTATGGGAACACAGGATGGCCGGGCAGTGATAGTTGTACATTTCCATCACTCGTTGTGTTGATTTCATCATGTCCATTAGGTGATGTTTTTACACTATAGAATCATATTGCAAGTGCGCGCGCATTTGCAATATGTTTCAATGTGCATTTACCATATGAAATTTGAAATGCTCAAAAATGCAAAATTGACTGGTCTGATGGACACAGGATGGCCGAGCAGTGATAGTTGTACATTTCCATCACTCGTTGTGTTGATTTCATCATGTCCATTAGGTGATGTTTTTCACTATAGAATCATATTGCAAATGCGTGCATTGTTTGCAATATGTTTCAATGTGCATTTAAATATGAAATTTGACATGCTCAAAAATGCAAAATTGACTGGTCTGATGGGAACACAGGATGGCTGAGCAGTGATAGTTGTACATTTCCATCACTCGTTGTGTTGATTTCATCATGTCCATTAGGTGATGTTTTTACACTATAGAATCATATTGCAAGTCACTGTGCATTTTGCAATATGTTTCAATGTGCATTTACCATATGAAATTTGACATGCTCAAAAATGCAAAATTGACTGGTCTGATGGACACAGGATGGCCGAGCAGTGATAGTTGTACATTTCCATCACTCGTTGTGTTGATTTCATCATGTCCATTAGGTGATGTTTTTCACTATAGAATCATATTGCAAATGCACGTGCATTGTTGTGCAACTGGTAACCCAAAAATAAAAATATGGTTGTAAATGCATTTACGGTCATAAAATTGACTGGTCTGATGGACACAGGATGGCCGAGCAGTGATAGTTGTACATTTCCATCACTCGTTGTGTTGATTTCATCATGTCCATTAGGTGATGTTTTTACACTATAGAATCATATTGCAAGTGCGCGCGCATTTGCAATATGTTTCAATGTGCATTTACCATATGAAATTTGACATGCTCAAAAATGCAAAATTGACTGGTCTGATGAACACAGGATGGCTGAGCAGTGATAGTTGTACATTTCCATCACTCGTTGTGTTGATTTCATCATGTCCATTTGTTTATGTTTTCTCACTTTTGCAAAGTCACTGTGCATTTGCAATATGGTTCAATGGGCAGGTACCATCACGAATTTGTCATGCTATAA
>NW_026285376.1:0-3260 GCF_023373465.1 Oncorhynchus keta | reverse complement strand
GAGAGGAGGGAGAGAGGTAGGGATGGAGGGAGAGAGGAGGGAGAGAGGTAGGGATGGAGGGAGAGAGGAGGGAGAGAGGTAGGGATTGGAGTTTGTCTCCGTGAATGGTTTGCCCTCTAACCAATCAACTGTAAATGTCGGTGTTCCTCAAGGTTCCGTTTTAGGACCACTATTGTTTTCACTATATATTTTACCTCTTGGGGATGTCATTCGGAAAACATAATGTTAACTTTCACAGCTATGCGGATGACACACAGCTGTACATTTCAATGAAACATGGTGAAGCCCCAAAATTGCCCTCGTTGGAAGCCTGTGTTTCAGACATAAGGGAAGTGGATGGCTGCAAACGTTCTCCTTTTAACCCGGACAAAACAGAGATGCTTGTTCTAGGTCCCAAGGAACAAAGAGATCTTCTGTTGAAACTGACAATTCATCTTGATGGTTGTACAGTCGTCTCAAATAAAACTGAAGGACCTCGCGTTACTCTGGACCCTGATCTCTCTTTTGAAGAACATATCAAGGCTGTTTCAAGGACAGCTTTTTCTATCTACGTAACATTGCAAAAATCAGAAACTTTTGTCACTTCTAGGTTAGACTACTGCAATGCTCTACTTTCCGGCTACCCGGATAAAGCACTAAATAAACTTCAGTTAGTGCTAAATATGGCTGCTAGAATCCTGACTAGAACCAAAAAATGGCTTCCTGTCAAAGCAAGGGCTGATTTCAAGGTTTTACTGCTAACCTACAAAGCATTACATGGGCTTGCTCCTACCCATCTTTCTGATTTGGTCCTGCCGTACATACGTACCTACACGTACGCTACGGTCACAAGACGTGAGGCCTCCTAATTGTCGCTAGAATTTCTAATTAAACAGCTGGAGGCAGGGCTTTCTCCTATAGAGCTCAATTTTTATGGAACGGTCTTCCGAACAATGTGAGAGACGCAGACTCTGTCTCAACCTTTAAGTCTTTACTGAAGACTCATCTCTTCAGTGGGTCATATGATTGAGTGTAGTCTGGCCCAGGAGTGTGAAGGTGAACGGAAAGGCTGTGGAGCAACGAACCACCCTTGCTGTCTCTGCCTGGCCGGTTCCCCTCTTTCCACTGGGATTCTCTGTCTCTAACCATATTACAGGGGCTGAGTCACTGGCTTACTGGGGCTCTTTCATGCCGTCCCTAGGAGGGGTGCGTCACTTGAGTGGGTTGAGTCACTGACGTGATCTTCTTGTCTGGGTTGGCGACCACCCTTGGGTTGTGCCGTGGCGGAGATCTATGTGGGCTATACTCGGCCTTGTCTCAGGATGGTAAGTTGGTGGTTGAAGATATCCCTCTAGTGGTGTAGGGGCTGTGCTTTGGCAAAGTGGGTGGGGTTATATCCTACCTGTTTGGCCCTGTCCGGGGGTATCATCGGATGGGGCCACAGTGTCTCCTAACCCCTCCTGTCTCAGCCTCCAGTATTTATGCTGCAGTAGTTTATGTGTCGGGGTGCTGGGGTCAGTTTGTTACTTCTCCTGTCTTACCCTCGACAACCACTGTGATTATTATTATCTGACCCTGCTGGTCATCTATGAAGTTTGAACATCTTGGCCATGTTCTGTTATAATCTCAGCCAGGAGAGGACTGGCCACCCCACATAGCCTGGTTTCTTCCTAGGTTATGGGCCACCCCTGGCCACCCCTCTCTAGGTTTCTTCCTAGGTTATGGCCTTTCTAGGGAGTTTTTTCCTAGCCACCGTCCTTCTACACCTGCATTGCTTGCTGTTTGGGGTTTTAGGCTGGGTTTCTGTACAGCACTTTGAGATATCAGCTGATGTACGAAGGCTATATAAATAAAATTCGATTTTGATTTGATTTGATTTGAATCTCCTCTCATTACAGACCTATGTTCAATAATCTACCCTATTACAGGCCTATGTTCAATAATCTACCCTCATTATAGGCCTATGTTCAATAATCTACCCTATTACAGACCTATGTTCAATAATCTACCCTCATTACAGGCCTATGTTCAATAATCTACCCTATTACAGTCCTATGTTCAATAATCTACCCTATTACAGACCTATGTTCAATAATCTACCCTATTACAGACCTATGTTCAATAATCTACCCTATTACAGGCCTATGTTCAATAATCTACCCTATTACAGACCTATGTTCAATAATCTACCCTATTACAGACCTATGTTCAATAATCTACCCTCATTACAGACCTATGTTCAATAATCTACCCTCATTACAGACCTATGTTCAATAATCTACCCTATTACAGACCTATGTTCAATAATCTACCCTATTACAGACCTATGTTCAATAATCTACCCTATTACAGACCTATGTTCAATAATCTACCCTCATTACAGGCCTATGTTCAATAATCTACCCTATTACAGACCTATGTTCAATAATCTACCCTATTACAGACCTATGTTCAATAATCTACCCTATTACAGACCTATGTTCAATAATCTACCCTATTACAGACCTATGTTCAATAATCTACCCTATTACAGACCTATGTTCAATAATCTACCCTATTACAGACCTATGTTCAATAATCTACCCTATTACAGACCTATGTTCAATAATCTACCCTATTACAGACCTATGTTCAATAATCTACCCTATTACAGACCTATGTTCAATAATCTTCCCTCAATTTAGGTTTATGTTCAATGATCTCCACTTTACCAGTCAGTACTGAAAGATTTCCTTAAAAGACAAGTGTACAAGTGTGAAGTTACGTTTGTTTAATATTATGGTAATAAATTATGTGTAATCCTGTATTTTCAGATATTAAAAAGGTGCCATTTAACACCCGAGTCTGCTTCATGAATAACTAAACATCTTTAATTATAATATAATAATAATAATATCCGCTGAACTAAAGTACCTCATCATAACACACTTCCTAATTCCTCATATTCCAATATGCTACGTTGTTCCTGCTGTTGTTTTTTTTAAGGATCGATATCCATTCATCGCTTCACGGTAATTTTATGACTTTAATTACTTTCAGTCTCTGTAATTATGGCTGATTTAAAGCTCAGAGGGAAAATAAGGGGCTATTAGGAGCCCTGAAATGTAGTGTTCAAGTGAACACTAGAAGTCAAGTCAAATCTGATTTGATTTGATTTGAACAGTTGAAGTGTGCTCTTACAGATTACGCTTAGTCTGTGTAAACGAACACTACAAACACTACATTATAAGACTATGTGTTCATACCAGCTTGCTGCTCCAGTAAGGCTTGTCCTCTGGGGA
>NW_026285375.1:0-2500 GCF_023373465.1 Oncorhynchus keta | reverse complement strand
ATGTCTGTCGCAAACTCAACACCTCTCATCACCCTGAGAATATCATCCCCACAGAGAAGCGGGGGCAGCATCAGAGAAGTGGAGGCAGCATCATGCTGTCGGGGTGTTTTTCATTAGCCAGGACTGGGAAACTGGTCAGAATTGAAGGAATGATGGATGACTCTAAATACAGGGGAATTCTTGAGGGAAACCTGTTTCAGTATTCCAGAGATTTGAGACTGAGACGGAGATTCACCTTCCAACAGGACAATGACCCTAAGCATACGGCTAAAGCAACACTCGAGTGGTTTATGGGAAAACATTTAAATGTCTTGGAATGGCTTAGGCAAAGCCCAGACCTCAATCCAATTGAGTATATGTGGTATGAATTAAAGATTGCTGTACCTCAGCAGAACCCATCCAACTTGAAGGAGCTGGAGCAGTTTTGTCTTGAAGAATTGGCAAAAAATCCAGTGGCTATATGTTCCAAGCTTAGAGACATACCCCAAGAGACTTGCAGCTTTAATTGGTGCAAAAGGTGGCTCTATAAAGTATTGACTTTGGGGGGGTGAATAGTTATACACGCTCAAGTTTTCAATTTTTTTGTGTTATTTCTTGTTTTGTTTCACAATAAAAAATATTTTGCATCTTCAAAGTGGTAGGCATGTTGCCACACACCCTGACCTTAGTATTCTTTGTTTTCTTGTTATTTTGGTAAGGTCAGGGTGTGATGCAATAATAATAATAATATATGCCATTTAGCAGACGCTTTTATCCAGCGACTTACAGTCATGTGTGCATACATTCTTGTATGTGTTTTTTTTGTCTTGTCTAGGGGTTTTTGTGTTTATGGGGCTGGTCCCTTCTAGGTTTATTGTATGTCTATGGTTGCCTAGATTGGTTCTCAATTAGAGGCAGCTGTCTATCGTTGTCTCTGATTGGGAACCATATTTAGGCAGCCATATTCTGTGGGTACTTTGTGTGTGATTGTTTCCGTCTTTGTGTTCGCTGCACCAGAGAGGACTGTTTCGGTTTTGCCACTGTTTCGGTTTTGCCACTGTTTCGGTTTTGCCACTGTTTTTGTATTTGTGTAGTGTTCACGTTATTCGTCTTTCATTGAAACATGTGGAACACGAACTGCGTTTTGGTCCGATCCGCTACACCTCCTCTTCAGACGACGAGGAGGAAATCAGCCGTGACACATGTTGTCTAAATCAAATGATACAAACACCCCCAAAAAAATCCATTTTTAATTCCAGGTTGTAAGGCAACAAAATAGGAAAAATGGGGGTGAATACTTTCGTAAGCCTCTGTATATGTGAGTGAGTGAGATGTTAGTTAAATTCCTGAACTAAGTGTTTTCATCATTCTAGATTGCAGCCAGTCATGTGTGTGGACCCAAGAAAGACAGGAAGACACAGTACACATGCATCAAGTTTTTTTTAAATACGTTTGCAACACACACAGTAAAACTCTGTCTCTCATGTGGTGTGTAGACCGGCCTTAATTTGTGTTTAAATGGGGCTCTTTTATCATTTCCATAAAATACTGGATGGAAAATGTGTCCTTCCAATTTGTTCAGTTCAAAGCAATAAACATCAATAGTGATGAAAACATTCATTTATATTTGTTCAAGATAAACCTGATTTATTCCAACCATGACTATAATTGATTTTTGTTCATAAAATTACAATTTTATCCACAAAACAAAAGTACTTTTATTGATAAATGTGATCTAGCAGGAAAATGGCAAATATTAAGCATGTATGATGTCTATATTGCTTGTAATTGATATAAACCAACATCTAAGTATTAAGTATTTCTATGTAAATTGTCATGGCTTTATTGTTTTAAAAGCCCAATGGGCCATCAGACTGGCGAGCATTGGGTGAATAACACAAACAGGAACACCACACAAGGGTTAATAAAACCACAATGGGCCATCCAACATCAGTCAGTACAGTGTTCTCGTTCACTGGAATCCCTCTTGTTGTCTGGAGAGGAGGACTGGAGAACTGAAGAAAAGGGAGGGAGTGTGCAGTGGAGTGTGTGTGTGCGCTCATGCAAATGTATATTTGTGTGTGTGTGTGTGTGTGTGTACTCATGCAAATGTATATTTGTGTGTGTGTGTGTGCGTGTGCGTGTGCGTGTGTGTGTGTGCGCTCATGCAAATGTATATTTGTGTGTGTGTGTGTGTGTACTCATGCAAATGTATATTTGTGTGTGTGTGTGTGTGCGTGTGCGTGTGCGTGTGTGTGTGTGTGTGTGTGTGTGTGTGTGTGTGTGTGTGTGTGTGTGTGTGTGTGTGCGCTCATGCAAACGTATATTTGTGTGTGGGCGAGCTGCCAAGATGAGAGGAATGGGGTATCTAGTATCTCCACATTTCTTCAATATGTTCAGTTAAATAAAGCGATTGTTCTTTGAAAGCTTAATCAAGCCCTCATTAGCATAGCAGTAATAGCCATGCCTGGTGGCTGTATACTGCTGCCTCTGGCCCCATGTTAATTATGCTAATTGTCCC
>NW_026285374.1:0-46251 GCF_023373465.1 Oncorhynchus keta | reverse complement strand
ATTTAACTCAAACCAAGATCAAATGTAATCTTGTTGCTCCATTGTTTTAAAAACTAATTTAAATTCAGTTTTGGGATTAAATCTAAAAGGACACTGTTTAAATGCATCAGTGTGTGTCTAAGTCATCTGTATGTCCTTTATTTTCAGTGTGATTAACACTTTTATCTCCTGTGGTTTAACATGTTCGTTAAACTCAACCAGCTAAATCATTTGACAGAAAAGTGCAATTCATTTCATCCTTAGCCTGAAGTGAAAAGTCACTTTGCTGGCGAGACTAGCAATGACCAGTGCTGGTTTGTTTCCATAGAACTACAACATATTGCTATGGTGAATCCATGAGGACACGTATCACTGATCATAGTTTAGTGATTTAACCTTAGATCAACTAATCCAGTCTTAAAATGAAGTGGTGCAATATGTGATGAATTATAAACGTAGATTTACAAAATCTAGATGAGGTCTAATCTAAGATAGATTTAAACCATGTTGGTGCAACACACCCTCCTTGTCTTGTATTGGGGTTAAACCCTCACACTTATGTTTACATCCATAAAGCCTTTATAACCACTACTGAAGATATTAGAATATCCATCATAAGCAGTCTTAACCATTATGGACAACTACATCGGGCATCTCTGACCTTTTGAATGCATAATCTGCCAGACAGTATAATCTGCCAGACAGTATATTCTGCCAGACAGTATATTCTGCCAGACAGTATATTCTGCCAGACAGTATAATCTGCCAGACAGTATATTCTGCCAGACAGTATATTCTGCCATATATTGAATAGCTGAACATCACATTTGCACCTAATTAAAATAGTGATTACTTGGAGAGAGAGAGAGAAAATAAAAGTGTTACCTCTGCAGTATCCTGGTCTGTTATGAGCTCAGCCTGGTGAGAGGAGGGGATCTGTAGGTCGGAATGATCCCGACTGTGGAAGAGTTTCTCTGCATCGGTGGAGCCAATGCTGGTCAACAACAATACATTTATCAGCTGGAGTAAAATCAGCATCGTGGTTTGTTGCGGTGTGTCTTTGACACGGGTCAGTTTTGACGAGGGGAAGAGAGAGAGAGAGATAATGACCCACTGAAGAGCGAATCATGTCCTCAACCAAAATGTAAAAGGCTCTTTTCCAAAGTCACGCCCTTTAAAACGTGACACACTTTGAAGTTTTACAGAGTATCGACACTTCAATAAAGTAGACCTATAGAGATGGCCTATGACTCGCAATGCGCACTCAGCTGCGAAAGGTAAACAAACACCTCTAAAGCGGCTGCTAAATTAAAATGTCGGCCAAAGGTGTGACTAACGCTTCCCTGGTTACTAATGGATACTGGTTACTAATGGATACTGGTTACTAATGGATACGGAGCGGTCTTAACCGTTGGCTTTTCATCTCCGACAGTAAAAGGGCAGGAAAACAGCCACGCGACTCCCGCCCAGGAACACACCTGTTTGGAACGCATAGCGCGCGTCTCTCCCCCTCAGCTGGATTTATTCAGTTTAAAAAAAAAACGGACATAAATAAAAATCACCATTTCAACATATTGTTATAGCTGTGCACTAATTGTTCACCATTTATTTTTTAATAATTAAATTAATCTTGTTCAATTCTCAAAGTATGCTCATTTAAAAAATATATTTTTCATTTATTTAACAAGGCAAGTCAGAAGAAATGATTATATACAACGAGGGCCTACCTGGGAACAGTGGAGTTAACTGCCTTATTCAGGGGCAGAAGGACAGATTTTTTTTACCTTGACAGCTCGGGGATTCGACACTAACCATTAGGCTACCTGCCTAGTGTGGCACAATAAAATAATTGTCTCGATGTTTTTACCATCAAAACAATACTTCTATGAGCTCAGTGTATTCACAAGTTTATAAGAGCATGATTTGATACATCCAGTGTCAACAAATAGGCATAAATCATTACAATATCTCTGTGGTGCACAACAACACATGACAATATAATAAATATACAGATAGTTATCCGCGATCAAAATAGGACATAAAACCCCACAAATAATAACAAATACTTCACAGAGATAAATCAATCACAAAGAATGCAATACCACAATCCTTTTTTTCACAGAGACTGAATGAGAACGTGATGGGGGACGGATCAAGTTTTTCGGGTTGGTTTGCGGGTCCGTCTCGTCAAGTCTGTCACTGTAGAGCCTTTGCTATCCCTGCGGCTAGGTGCTCAGCTGTAGGTTTGTCTGCTGAGCAGCTGACCGAGAGCCCCTCTGCCGTCATGGCATCTGCTGTGGTGGGTCCTATGGCCGCAAACTGGAAGACCAAAACAACACAAGATTTTAAAGTTAAATTGTATTGGCAGTATCCACAAGCTCAAAGAAGATATCCACAGTCACTTAAAAGTTACATCGGAAAAACGTTCTCACCTTTATCTGCACGAGTTGTTCACCTGACAGTCTCCTCACCGTTTCCAAACTGAACCTGACTCCCGACGGGCTGAAGAAAGCAATGCTGTCTGGAACACCCTGCGTGTGGGCGAAGCACAAACCATGACGATTAGTGTACGAATGTTTCTGATCGATAACAACATCACAACGGGTGATGGGGCGGCAGGGTAGCCTAGTGGTTAGAGCGTTGGACTAGTAACCGGGAAGGTTGCAAGTTCAAACCCCCAAGCTGACAAGGTACAAATATGTCGTTCTGCCCCCTGAACAAGGCAGTTAACCCCACTGTTCCCAGGCCGTCATTGAAAATAAGAATTTGTTCTTAACTGACTTGCCTAGTTAAATAAAGGTAAAATAAATCAAATAAACAACGTGGATATATGGGATAGTGTGTTTTGAGGGGAAAGTCCGGGACTTAGTTAATGCTTCCTGTACCTGCTGTGTAAAATGGTTGTTCAGGTTCTTCTCCAGGTCTGGATGTTGAGCTGTCTGATAAACCATCAGTGTGTCTAGAGGAACTCCTTAAAAACAAAAACGTGAAACGAATGTCACCTAATGGTATTAGATACTACCGAGTAAATAGTACAGAGTATTCATGAGTATTAAAAAAAAAATAGGAGTTATAATAGAGGGAACTTACCGTTTTCCCTCAAAGCAGTAGATAAAACTTCTCTTTTAATAGAACCACAGGGGAAAAGAAGAGGTAATATATTGGCATCCTCTCCTATATCAAGCCAGAATGTAGGTCTAGTTAGAGAAGAGGTAATATATTGGCATCCTCTCCTATATCAAGCCAGAAGGTAGGTCTAGTTAGCTAGCTCAATATAAAACACAACATGAAACATTTTCAAAGATTCTGCTGAGTTACAGTTCATATAACGAAAACAGTTCATATTAAATACATTCATTTATGGATTTCACATGACTGGGAATACAGATATGCATCTGTTGGTCACAGATACCTTAAAATAAAAGGTAGGAGCGTGGATCAGAAACCCAGTCAGTATCTGGTGTGGATCAGAAAACCAGTCAGTATCTGGTGTCGACCACCATTTGCCTCATGCAGCGCGATACATCTCCTTCACATAGAGTTGACCAGACTGTTGATTGTGGCCTGTGGAATGTCATTGTCCCACTCCTCTTCAATGGCTGTGGTGAGAAGTTGCTGGATATTTGTGGGAACTGGAACCACGGCGTCGTACACAACGATCCAGAGCATCCCAAACATGCTCAGTGGGTGTCATGTCTGGTGAGTGTGCAGGTCAAGGGAAGAACTGGGACATTTTCAGCTTCCAGGAATTGTGTACAGATCCTTGCGACATGGGGCGGTGCATTATCATGATGAAACATGAGGTGATGGCGGCGGATGAATGGCACGACAATGAGCCTCAGGTTCTCATCACCGTATCTCTGTGTATTCAAATTGCAATTGATAAAATGCAATTGTGTTCGTTGTCCGTAGCTTATGCCTGCCCATACCGTCACCATGGGGCACTCTGTTCACCACGTTGACATCAGCAAACTGCTCGCTCACACAACGCTTTCTGCCATCTGCCCGGTACAGTTGAAACCGGGATTCATCCGCGAAGAGAACACTTCTCCGTGCCAGTGGCCATCGAATGTGAGCATTTTCCCACTGAAGTCGATTACGATGCAGAACTGCAGTCAGGTCGAGACCCTGGTGAGGACGACGAGCACGCAGATGAGCTTGTGAGACCGGTTGGACGTACTGCCAAATTCTCTAAAACAACACTGGAGGCGGCTTATGGTAGAGAAATTAACATTCAATTATCTGGCAACAGCTCTGGTGGACATTCCAGCAGTCAGCATGCCAATTGCACTCTCCCTCAAAACTTGAGACATCTGTGGTATTGTGCCGTGTGACAAAACTGGCTTATCGTGGCAACGGAGAAATCTTCACTAACAGGGATGTAAACAAATGTGGGCACAACATTTGAGAGAAATAAGCTTTTTGTGCATTTTGGAAAATGCCTAGGATTTTTATTTCAACTCATGAAACGTAGGACGAACGCTTTACATGTTGCGTTTTATATTTTTGTTCAGGGTAGTTGCGTTTAAAAAGGTAAATGACTGTCGTACGTTCAAGGATGAGGCGCGAGAGAACGTCTGCAGTCCCAGTGTCCTCTCCCAGGGGAACCAGACCGAGGTTTTCCACTACGGAAGAAATACAGACAACTGATTACTGAAATATAATACCAAACAGAAACCTACTTTTCATCTAATGACATTAATACATTAGTAGTTTATGGTATTAATACAGTAGTTATGCTATTAATACAGTAGTAGTTTATGCTATTAATACAGTAGTAGTTTATGACATTAATACAGTAGTAGTTTATGGTATTAATACAGTAGTAGTTTATGCTATTAATACAGTAGTAGTTTATGGTATTAACACATGTACAGTAGTAGTTTATGGCATTAATACAGTAGTAGTTTATGGTATTAACACATGTACATTAGTAGTTTATGGTATTAATACAGTAGTAGTTTATGGCATTAATACAGTAGTAGTTTATGGCATTAATACAGTAGCAGTTTATGGTATTAATACAGTAGTTATGGTATTAATACAGTAGTAGTTTATGGCATTAATACAGTAGTAGTTTATGGTATTAATACAGTAGTAGTTTATGGTATTAATACATTAGTAGTTTATGGTATTAATACAGTAGTAGTTTATAGTATTAATACAGTAGTAGTTTATGACATTAATACAGTAGTAGTTTATAGTATTAATACAGTAGTAGTTTATGGTATTAATACAGTAGTAGAGTATGGCATTAATACATGTACAGTAGTAGTTTATGGTATTAATACAGTAGTAGTTTATGACATTAATACAGTAGTAGTTTATGGCATTAATACAGTAGTAGTTTATGGCATTAATACAGTAGCAGTTTATGGTATTAATACAGTAGTTATGGTATTAATACAGTAGTAGTTTATGACATTAATACAGTAGTAGTTTATGGTATTAATACATTAGTAGTTTATGGTATTAATACAGTAGTAGTTTATGACATTAATACATTAGTAGTTTATAGTATTAATAGTAGTAGTAGTTTATGGTATTAACACATGTACATTAGTAGTTTATGGTATTAATACATATAGTAGTTTATGACATTAATACAGTAGTAGTTTATGGTATTAATACAGTAGTAGTTTATGGTATTAATACATTAGTAGTTTATGGTATTAATACAGTAGTAGTTTATGGTATTAATACAGTAGTAGTTTATGGCATTAATACAGTAGTAGTTTATGGCATTAATACAGTAGTTTTATGGTATTAATACAGTAGTAGTTTATGGCATTAATACAGTAGTAGTTTATAGTATTAATACAGTAGTAGTTTATAATATTAATACAGTAGTAGTTTATGGTATTACTACAGTAGTAGTTTATGGTATTAATACAGTAGTAGTTTATGGTATTAATACAGTAGTAGTTTATGGTATTACTACATTAGTAGTTTATGGTATTAATACAGTAGTAGTTTATGACATTAATACAGTAGTAGTTTATGGTATTAATACAGTAGTAGTTATGGCATTAATACAGTAGTTATGGTATTAATACAGTAGTAGTTTATGGTATTAATACAGTAGTAGTTTATGGTATTAATACATTAGTAGTTTATGGTATTAATACAGTAGTAGTTTATGACATTAATACAGTAGTAGTTTATGGTATTACTACAGTAGTAGTTTATGGCATTAATACAGTAGTTATGGTATTAATACAGTAGTAGTTTATGGTATTAATACAGTAGTAGTTTGTGGTATTACTACAGTAGTAGTTTATGGTATTAATACAGTAGTAGTTTATGGTATTACTACAGTAGTAGTTTATGGTATTACTACAGTAGTAGTTTATGGTATTAATACAGTAGTAGTTTATGGCATTAATACATGTACAGTAGTAGTTTATGGTATTACTACAGTAGTAGTTTATGGTATTAATACAGTAGTAGTTTGTCATTAATACAGTAGTAGTTTATGTCATTAATACAGTAGTAGTTTATGGTATTAATACAGTAGTAGTTTATGACATTAATACAGTAGTAGTTTATATTAATACAGTAGTAGTTTATGGTATTAATACAGTAGTAGTCACCCTAAACATTCTTATAAAGTGTTTTGGTGCAGACAACAGTTCAATACTGTCAAACTGTAACGTTTCAGCTAACAGAACAACCCTGTAGTTCCTTCCCCAATAAAATCAGAGGTAAACGGAAAAGTACAGATACCGAGAGTGTTGTACCTGCCACCTGCCCTCAATAAAAGACAGGCAGCAGGACGTCAGTAAACTGTCACTTGTGGGGAAGTCATTTCCAGCTGACTGACGGCTAGTGGTAAACATGGTTGACACGTTACTGTGACAGACAGGTGCCTGCCACACATACTATATCTAGTACCATCTCATTAAAGGGCCACACATACTATATCTAGTACCATCTCATTAAAGGGCCACACATACTATATCTAGTACCATCTCATTAAAGGGCCACACATACTATATCTAGTACCATCTCATTAAAGGGCCACACATACTATATCTAGTACCATCTCATTAAAGGGCCACACATACTATATCTAGTACCATCTCATTAAAGGGCCACACATACTATATCTAGTACCATCTCATTAAAGGGCCACACATACTATATCTAGTACCATCTCATTATAGGGCCACACATACTATATATAGTACCATCTCATTATAGGGCCACACATACTATATCTAGTACCATCTCATTAAAGGGCCACACATACTATATCTAGTACCATCTCATTAAAGGGCCACACATACTATATCTAGTACCATCTCATTAAAGGGCCACACATACTATATCTAGTACCATCTCATTAAAGGGCCACACATACTATATCTAGTACCATCTCATTAAAGGGCCACACATACTATATCTAGTACCATCTCATTAAAGGGCCACACATACTATATCTAGTACCATCTCATTAAAGGGCCACACATACTATATCTAGTACCATCTCATTAAAGGGCCACACATACTATATCTAGTACCATCTCATTAAAGGGCCACACATACTATATATAGTACCATCTCATTAAAGGGCCACACATACTATATCTAGTACCATCTCATTAAAGGGCCACACATACTATATCTAGTACCATCTCATTAAAGGGCCACACATACTATATATAGTACCATCTCATTAAAGGGCCACACATACTATATCTAGTACCATCTCATTAAAGGGCCACACATACTATATCTAGTACCATCTCATTATAGGGCCACACATACTATATCTAGTACCATCTCATTAAAGGGCCACACATACTATATCTAGTACCATCTCATTAAAGGGCCACACATACTATATCTAGTACCATCTCATTATAGGGCCACACATACTATATCTAGTACCATCTCATTAAAGGGCCACACATACTATATCTAGTACCATCTCATTAAAGGGCCACACATACTATATCTAGTACCATCTCATTAAAGGGCCACACATACTATATCTAGTACCATCTCATTAAAGGGCCACACATACTATATCTAGTACCATCTCATTATAGGGCCACACATACTATATCTAGTACCATCTCATTATAGGGCCACACATACTATATCTAGTACCATCTCATTATAGGGCCACACATACTATATCTAGTACCATCTCATTAAAGGGCCACACATACTATATCTAGTACCATCTCATTATAGGGCCACACATACTATATCTAGTACCATCTCATTATAGGGCCACACATACTATATCTAGTACCATCTCATTAAAGGGCCACACATACTATATCTAGTACCATCTCATTATAGGGCCACACATACTATATATAGTACCATCTCATTATAGGTCCACACATACTATATCTAGTACCATCTCATTATAGGGCCACACATACTATATCTAGTACCATCTCATTAAAGGGCCATACATACTATATCTAGTACCATCTCATTAAAGGCCCACTTTTTGTGATATTTACAACTGTTTTATTTATTTTTATTACACTCAGTTGCCAGTTTATTAGGTACACCATCCCGTTCACAAAAAAATGTTTTTGAATTTTTTGAATAGTAAATGGGGATTTAAAAAAAAATGAATTGGGCGACTTTTATAGCGTTACATAATACCCCACCGGTATTCGTTTCCATCTCCTCCTCTCTCCTGCACTCCTTTCTCGAGCACGCAGACGGGCTGTCAACGGTTTAGTGAAATACTGTACGTTTTGTAGTGAAAACGTGTTACGATCGATTTTCCCGAACAGATTTTTACTTGGTTTCCCAAAATGAAGCAATGGGTAGCTGCAGGAACAAGGTTGGAGAGCCCATACAGAGTTGAAGTATCACCTGTCGGGCAGTGGGAGCGCGCTCCTCAAATAGTGGTTGACGGGAGGAGTGAAATAAGAGTTCTTTATATTTATTTCTCAACTGTTCATAAATGCTCCGCTATAAAAACCGAAGTAGCCTACAAAACGGACCGGTGGGAAGACTCACGGCCTCCGTTCACTAATAGAGTGAAAACAGATGGTATGTATTTTCCCCTGTTCCTGTTATTGATAAATGAAACCATTCTAAATCGAAACTCATTTAGCATATTAGTAAAGACAAGATTCAATTGAGAATAGTATGATCACTTGAGAGAACAGCTGTACAGCCTGAGGCAAGGAACAGAGCGCGAGTTCTATTCTTTTTTTTTTCTACTTTCTCAAATCATCAAATCAAATAAAAATGTTATTTGTCACATACACATGGTTAGCAGATGTTAGTGCGAGTGTAGCGAAATGCTTGTGAATAAGGAACACGAAGCGAGGCGACGAACATCTCTGTCGGCGCCGGAAGTAAATGGACAGCCTATAGTGACGTCATAAAGCCCATACAGGTTTAGATTTCTGGGACATTCTAAAGGTTTGTAAAATCATTCACAACTAAATCTACCATAAAGGTCCTTTTTTTTCTTCAAATTATACATTTTTCCACCTCAATATAGACACGTCATACGCCCCCCACTCGCTCCATAGTGGGAAAAATATCATTTCTATTTTATTCAGCGAATTTAAATTATATTCTTCTTTACTATCACATCTTGTCAGCTAAATGAACACGCCTACAGCCTGTGACATGGAGCATCGCCAGATAACTAACTAAAGAGTTGGCCGACTCTTCTGAAATACATACATACATTTTTTTTTTTCATATCATCATGTTTTGTTAGACCTGACAAATATAAATAATGGATTTGTTGTGATGGTGGTGTAATATTAAAAGATTTATTAGATTTGTTTAAATGTTGAAGGTCCAAAGGCACGTATCAGGTGTCTTGAATGACGGAGGCCTGGATATGAAGAAATGTGTTTATGTTAATTAACGGTCAATTACCGGGAGAACGGCAGTCTTTCGCATGACAATAACTGGCCCGCCACAGCCCTACAGATGACCACACCGGGATCCACATCTATCAGCTAAAAACAAGAAGAAGTGGCTCCAGTGGGCACGCCATCACCAACACTGGACCAATGAGGAGTGGAGAAACATCGCCTGGTCCGATGAATCCCGGTTCCTGTTACGTCATGCTGATGGCAGAGTCAGGATTTGGCGTAAGCAGCATGAGTCCATGGCCCCCATCCTGCCTGGTGTCAACGGTACAGGCTGGTGGCGGTGGTGTAAAGGTGTGGGGAATATTTTCCTGGCACACGTTTCGTCCCTTGATACCAACTGAACAACGGTTTCCAATCCCCGGAGAATTCAGCCTGTTCTGGAGGCAAAGGGGTGTCCTACCCAGTACTAGATGGGTGTACCTAATAAACTGGCCACTGAGTTTACAGTATATATATATCCCGTATGACCAGATCCTCTCAGTGAAACAAAAGAGAGACAATCACGTTAGAGACACGAAGGTGTTGTAAAACTACAAAGAGCTCCACGCTGAATAGAAGAGTGTTTCAATGCCAGTAAGTTTACACAATGTTTCGTGATCAATTCCTCACCTAGCGCTGCAGTAGCCTTCCCAACAACATAGATGGACTTGGCATTCCATTGGTCTTTTATGTCATTGTTCCACTCTGTAAAATAGAAAACAGAAATTAAAACGAGTAGCTTAGCTTCACATACACTAACGCGTGTTGACTTTGTCCGTCTGAAAACGCACGTGACTAAGGCACAAGAGGCCTCTCCTTTCCTAACAATGACATTTTTGTTGATGGGGGGGGGGGGGGCATTTTACAGGACATCGTTTAAAACTTTACTCACGTTCCGTTCTTTCATCATCTTCAAGACACATTTTGACTGCCTCCACCGCCCTCGGGCTGGTAAAAATCAGCCCGCCATGTCGTTCTGGCTGGAACAGCTGTTGGAGTAGAGACACCAGCTGTAGTAGTAGAGACTACAGCTGTAGTAGTAGAGACACCAGCTGTAGTAGTAGAGACTACAGCTGTAGTAGTAGAGACACCAGCTGTAGTAGTAGAGACACCAGCTGTAGTAGTAGAGACAACAGCTGTAGGAGTAGAGACACCAGCTGTAGTAGTAGAGACTACAGCTGTAGTAGTAGAGACGACGATCCCTTACTTCAAAGGCAATTATAGTCAATGAACTAATCACTGATCATAATCTTGATGTGATTGGCCTGACTGAAACATGGCTTAAGCCTGATGAATTTACTGTGTTAAATGAGGCCTCACCTCCTGGCTACACTAGTGACCATATCCCCGTGCATCCCGCAAAGGCGGAGGTGTTGCTAACATTTACGATAGCAAATTTCAATTTACAAAAAAAAAATGACGTTTTCGTCTTTTGAGCTTCTAGTCATGAAATCTATGCAGCCTACTCAATCACTTTTTATAGCTACTGTTTACAGGCCTCCTGGGCCATATACAGCGTTTCTCACTGAGTTCCCTGAATTCCTATCAGACCTTGTAGTCATTGCAGATAATATTCTAATCTTTGGTGACTTTAATATTCACATGGAAAAGTCCACAGACCCACTCCAAAAGGCTTTTGGAGCCATCATCGACTCAGTGGGTTTTGTCCAACATGTCTCTGGACCCACTCACTGTCACAGTCATACGCTGACCTAGTTTTGTCCCATGGAATAAATGTTGTGGATCTTAATGTTTTTCCTCATAATCCTGGACTATCGGACCACCATTTTATTACGTTTGCAATTGCAACAAATAATCTGCTCAGACCCCAACCAAGGAACATCAAAAGTCGTGCTATAAATTCACAGACAACACAAAGATTCCTTGATGCCCTTCCAGACTCCTCTGCCTACCCAAGGACGCCAGAGGACAAAAATCCGTTAACCACCTAACTGAGGATCTCAATTTAACCTTGCGCAATACCCTAGATGCAGTTGCACCCCTAAAAACTAAAAAATGTCTCATAAGAAACTAGCTCCATGGTACACAGAAAATACCCGAGCTCTGAAGCAAGCTTCCAGAAAATTGGAACGGAAATGGCGCCACACCAAACTGGAAGTCTTCCGACTAGCTTGGAAGGACGGTACCCTGCAGTACCGAAGAGCCCTTACTGCTGCTCGATCGTCCTATTTTTCTAACTTAATTGAGGAAAATAAGAACAATCCGAAATTCCTTTTTGATACTGTGGCAAAGCTAACTAAAAGCAGCATTCCCCAAGAGAGGATGACTTTCACTTTAGCAGTGATAAATTCATGAACTTCTTTGAGGAAAAGATTATGATTATTAGAAAGCAAATTACGGACTCCTCTTTAAACCTGCGTATTCCTCCAAACCTCAGTTGTCCTGAGTCTGCACAACTCTGCCAGGACCTAGGATCAAGAGAGACGCTCAAGTGTTTTAGTACTATATCTCTTGACACAATGATGAAAATAATCATGGCCTCTAAACCTTCAAGCTGTATACTGGACCCTATTCCAACTAAACTACTGAAAGAGCTGCTTCCTGTGCTTGGCCCTCCTATGTTGAACATAATAAACGGCTCTCTATCCACTGGATGTGTACCAAACTCACTAAAAGTGGCAGTAATAAAGCCTCTCTTGAAAAGCCAAACCTTGACCCAGAAAATATAAAAACTATCGGCCTATATCGAATCTTCCATTCCTCTCAAAGATTTTAGAGAAGGCTGTTGCGCAGCAACTCACTGCCTTCCTGAAGACAAACAATGTATACGAAATGCTTCAGTCTGGTTTTAGACCCCATCATAGCACTGAGACGGCACTTGTGAAGGTGGTAAATGACATTTTAATGGCATCGGACCGAGGCTCTGCATCTGTCCTCGTGCTCCTAGACCTTAGTGCTGCTTTTGATACCATCGATCACCACATTCTTTTGGAGAGATTGGAAACCCAAATTGGTCTACACGGACATGTTCTGGCCTGGTTTAGGTCTTATCTGTCGGAAAGATATCAGTTTGTCTCTGTGAATGGTTTGTCCTCTGACAAATCAACTGTACATTTCGGTGTTCCTCAAGGTTCTGTTTTAGGACCACTATTGTTTTCACTATATATTTTACCTCTTGGGGATGCTATTCGAAAACATAATGTAAACTTTCACTGCTATGCGGATGACACACAGCTGTACATTTCAATGAAACATGGTGAAGCCCCAAAATTGCCCTCGCTAGAAGCATGTGTTTCAGACATAAGGAAGTGGATGGCTGCAAACTTTCTACTATTAAACTCGGACAAAACAGAGATGCTTGTTCTAGGTCCCAAGAAACAAAGAGATCTTCTGTTGAATCTGACAATTAATCTTAATGGTTGTACAGTCGTCTCAAATAAAACTGTGAAGGACCTCGGCGTTACTCTGACCCTGATCTCTCTTTGAAGAACATATCAAGACCATTTCGAGGACAGCTTTTTTCCATCTACGTAACATTGCAAAAATCAGAAACTTTCTGTCCAAAAATGATGCAGAAAAATTAATCCATGCTTTTGTCACTTCTAGGTTAGACTACTGCAATGCTCTATTTTCCGGCTACCCGGATAAAGCACTAAATAAACTTCAGTTAGTGCTAAATACGGCTGCTAGAATCCTGACTAGAACCAAAAATTTGATCATATTACTCCAGTGCTAGCCTCTCTACACTGGCTTCCTGTCAAAGCAAGGGCTGATTTCAAGGTTTTACTGCTAACCTACAAAGCATTACATGGGCTTGCTCCTACCTACCTCTCTGATTTGGTCCTGCCGTACATACCTACACGTACGCTACGGTCACAAGACGCAGGCCTCCTAATTGTCCCTAGAATTTCTAAGCAAACAGCTGGAGGCAGGGCTTTCTCCTATAGAGCTCCATTTTTATGGAACGGTCTGCCTACCCATGTCAGAGACGCAAACTCGGTCTCAACCTTTAAGTCTTTACTGAAGACTCATCTCTTCAGTGGGTCATATGATTGAGTGTAGTCTGGCCCAGGAGTGGGAAGGTGAACGGAAAGGCTCTGGAGCAACGAACCGCCCTTGCTGTCTCTGCCTGGCCGGCCCCCTCTTTCCACTGGGATTCTCTGCCTCTAACCCTGTTACGGGGGCTGAGTCACTGGGCTTGCTGGGGCTCTCTCGTGCCGTCCCTGGGGGTGCGTCACCTGGGTGGGGTTGATTCACTGTTGTGGTCGGCCTGTCTGGGTTGCCCCCCTTGGGTTGTACCGTGGCGGAGATCTTTGTGGGCTATACTCGGCCTTGTCTCAGGATGGTAAGTTGGTGGTTGAAGATATGTGGGGGGCTGTGCTTTGGCAAAGTGGGTGGGGTTATATCCTTCCTGTTTGGCCCTGTCCGGGGTGTCCTCGGATGGGGCCACAGTGTCTCCTGACCCTCCTGTCTCAGCCTCCAGTATTTATGCTGCAGTAGTTTGTGTCGGGGGGCTAGGGTCAGTTTGTTATATCTGAGTACTTCTCCTGTCCTATTCGGTGTCCTGTGTGAATCTAAGTGTGCGTTCTCTAATTCTCTCCTTCTCCTTTCTTTCTCTCTCTCGAGGACCTGAGCCCTAGGACCATGCCCCAGGACTACCAGACATGAGGACTCCTTGCTGTCCCCAGTCCACCTGGCCATGCTCCTGCTCCAGTTTCAACTGTTCTGCCTTACTATTATTCAACCATGCTAGTCATTTATGAACATTTGAACATCTTGGCCACGCTCTGTTATAATCTCCACCCGGCACAGCCAAAAGAGGACTGGCCACCCCACATATGCTCTCTAATTCTCTCTTTCTTTCTCTCTCTCTCGGAGGACCTGAGCCCTAGGACAGTGCCCCAGGACTACCTGACATGATGGCTCCTTGCTGTCCCCATTCCACCTGACTGCTGCTGCTCCAGTTTCAACTGTTCTGCCTTATTATTATTCGACCATGCTGGTCATTTATGAACATTTGAACATCTTGGTCATGTTCTGTTATAATCTCTACCCGGCACAGCCAGAAGAGGACTGGCCACCCCACATAGCCCGGTTCCTCTCTAGGTTTCTTCCTAGGTTTTGGCCTTTCTAGGGAGTTTTTCCTAGCCACCGTGCTTTTACACCTGCATTGTTTGCTGTTTGGGGTTTTAGGCTGGGTTTCTGTACAGCACTTTGAGATATCAGCTGATGTACGAAGGGCTATATAAATAAATTTGATTTGATTTGATTTGACAGCTGTAGTAGTAGAGACACCAGCTGTAGTAGTAGAGACACCAGCTGTAGTAGTAGAGACAACAGCTGTAGTAGTAGAGACAACAGCTGTAGTAGTAGAGACACCAGCTGTAGTAGTAGAGACTACAGCTGTAGTAGTAGAGACACACACACACACACACACACACACACACACACACACACACACACACACACACACACACACACACACACACACACACACACACACACCTGTTGTTAAATATATTGTGTTATTTTATGGCTGGTTATGACACCTACATCAGAGTGTCAAAACCCACATTTATTCAAATGTGTTTTTCCCTGACAATAAGTTTCCTTCCGTTCTGAAAGTGTGTTTCTTTTTCGTTGTTGTTTACTTGGACTAAGATAATACACCTTATGGCACTGTCACGAAGCGCTATGACCATCCTGTGTCACTTTACTTGGACTAAGATAATACACTCTATGACACTGTCACGAAGCATTATGACACAGTCATGAAGCATTATGACACAGTCATGAAGCATTATGACCACACTGTGTCACTTTACTTGGACTAAGATAATACACCGTCACGAAGCATTATGACCATCCTGTGTCACTTTACTTGGACTAAGATAATACACTCTATGACACTGTCACCAAATCATTATGACACTGTCGAGAAGCATTATGACATCACAATTCTACTAGCCATTAAAGCCAGGCCTATCACGTACACGTCCTTACGTCAATCAGTCAAAAAGGTGTCTTGTCCTACTCCTGATATCTGCTCATCCATTCATCCCAGTCATCAACAATAGAGCATTATGGGTAGGCGCATGTCTAACATGAATTTTGCGTGCATTTATAAAGATAATTTAATATAGTCTATTTCAGAAACTATTATATAACATAAACATACTATTGACCAGTAGGCTATGGTGGAATGGAATGTTCTACCTTGTGTGGTAGGTTTAGTCAGTGTCATAACCAGCCATAAAGTAACTAACCTTGGTAGGTTTAGTCAGTGTCCTCATCCATAAAGTAACTAACCTTGGTAGGTTTAGTCAGTGTCCTCATCCATAAAGTAACTAACCTTGGTAGGTTTAGTCAGTGTCCTCATCCATAAAGTAACTAACCTTGGTAGGTTTAGTCAGTGTCATAACCAGCCGTAAAGTAACTAACCTTGGTAGGTTTAGTCAGTGTCATAACCAGCCGTAAAGTAACGCAACAGTGTGTCATAACAGTGTTATAACCATATTATAACAGGTTATGTCAGCTATTATTATTATTATGACAGGTTATAACAGGTTATGTCAGCTATTATTATTATTATGACAGGTTATAACAGGTTATGTCAGCTATTATTATTATTATGACAGGTTATGACAGGTTATGTCAGCTATTATTATTATTATGACAGGTTATGACAGGTTATGTCAGCTATTATTATTATTATGACAGGTTATAACAGGTTATGTCAGCTATTATTATTATTATGACAGGTTATAACAGGTTATGTCAGCTATTATTATTATTATGACAGGTTATAACAGGTTATGTCAGCTATTATTATTATTATGACAGGTTATAACAGGTTATGTCAGCTATTATTATTATTATGACAGGTTATAACAGGTTATGTCAGCTATTATTATTATTATGACAGGTTATAACAGGTTATGTCAGCTATTATTATTATTATGACAGGTTATAACAGGTTATGTCAGCTATTATTATTATTATGACAGGTTATAACAGGTTATGTCAGCTATTATTATTATTATGACAGGTTATAACAGGTTATGTCAGCTATTATTATTATTATGACAGGTTATAACAGGTTATGTCAGCTATTATTATTATTATGACAGGTTATAACAGGTTATGTCAGCTATTATTATGACAGGTTATAACAGGTTATGTCAGCTATTATTATGACAGGTTATAACAGGTTATGTCAGCTATTATTATGACAGGTTATAACAGGTTATGTCAGCTATTATTATGACAGGTTATGTCAGCTATTATTATGACAGGTTATAACAGGTTATGTCAGCTATTATTATTATTATGACAGGTTATAACAGGTTATGTCAGCTATTATTATTATTATGACAGGTTATAACAGGTTATGTCAGCTATTATTATTATTATGACAGGTTATAACAGGTTATGTCAGCTATTATTATTATTATGACAGGTTATAACAGGTTATGTCAGCTATTATTATTATTATTATGACAGGTTATAACAGGTTATGTCAGCTATTATTATTATTATGACAGGTTATGACAGGTTATAACAGGTTATGTCAGCTATTATTATTATTATGACAGGTTATGACAGGTTATAACAGGTTATGTCAGCTATTATTATTATTATGACAGGTTATGACAGGTTATAACAGGTTATGTCAGCTATTATTATTATTATGACAGGTTATAACAGGTTATGTCAGCTATTATTATTATTATGACAGGTTATAACAGGTTATGTCAGCTATTATTATTATTATGACAGGTTGACGCTTATGACGCTCGGTGTCCCAGTAAAATGTTACCAAACTTTCGATCTTAAAATCAACACGTTGATGTATGTAGAGGGTACTCACCTTGTCTGACAAAGTGCTCAAGGAAACAAATGTAAAAGACAACACGGGAATTAAGGTTGCTTTGTGTCCACGGGATGCCAGCTCCTGTAAGTACAAAAGTTGAGAGTTCTGTAAATAAAATAAAATAAAATTCACTGTTGCACAGTCAGCCATTATACATTGAGGTTATAATGCCCGAGAAGCCGGTGTTTCGAGGATATATTGTGACGGGTGTTTGTTGTTGGCACATTGTTTACAATATATCCACCGAAACACCGGCTTCGAGGGCACTAATCACTTTTATACAACGGGTTACCAACACATTCAAATAATGATTCACATATTTTCATTTAAAAAATATATATATATATATATATTGATGAATTTATTAATGATATTTCTTCATTCCACAAGATATAGTCCCGATACAAATCTATGGTTGCTACCCAAGCTGGTCGTTCGTTCGTTCTATCGGTTTGGTTGCTAGAGACCCGACCCAGTCGTTCAGTGTTTTTGTTCTGTATCAGTGGACCCGACCCAGTCATTCAGTCTTTGTGGACGCGACCCAGTCATTCAGTCTCTGTGGACGTGACCCAGTCATTCAGTCTTTTTGTTCTGTATCTATGGACGTGACCCAGTCATTCAGTCTTTTTGTTCTGTATCTATGGACCCGACCCAGTCGTTCAGTCTTTTGTTCTGTATCTATGGACGCGACCTAGTCGTTCAGTCTTTTTGTTCTGTATCTATGGACCCGACCCAGTCGTTCAGTCTTTTTTGTTCTGTATCTATGGACCCGACCTAGTCGTTCAGTCTTTTTGTTCTGTATCTATGGACCCGACCCAGTCGTTCAGTCTTTTTGTTCTGTATCTATGGACCCGACCCAGTCGTTCAGTCTTTTGTTCTGTATCTATGGACCCGACCCAGTCGTTCAGTCTTTTTGTTCTGTATCTATGGACCCGACCCAGTCGTTCAGTCTTTTGTTCTGTATCTATGGACCCGACCCAGTCGTTCAGTCTTTTGTTCTGTATCTATGGACCCGACCCAGTCGTTCAGTCTTTTTGTTCTGTATCTATGGACCCGACCCAGTCGTTCAGTCTTTTTGTTCTGTATCTATGAACCCGACCCAGTTGTTCAGTCTTTTTGTTCTGTATCTATGGACTCGACCCAGTCATTCAGTCTTTTTGTTCTGTATCTATGGACTCGACCCAGTTGTTCAGTCTTTTTGTTCTGTATCTATGGACCCGACCCAGTCGTTCAGTCTTTTTGTTCTGTATCTATGGACCCGACCCAGTCGTTCAGTCTTTTTGTTCTGTATCTATGAACCCGACCCAGTTGTTCAGTCTTTTTGTTCTGTATCTATGGACTCGACCCAGTCATTCAGTCTTTTTGTTCTGTATCTATGGACTCGACCCAGTCGTTCAGTCTTTTTGTTCTGTATCTATGGACCCGACCCAGTCGTTCAGTCTTTTTGTTCTGTATCTATGGACCCGACCCAGTCGTTCAGTCTTTTTGTTCTGTATCTATGAACCCGACCCAGTCGTTCAGTCTTTTTGTTCTGTATCTATGGACCCGACCCAGTCGTTCAGTCTTTTTGTTCTGTATCTATGGACCCGACCCAGTCGTTCAGTCTTTTTGTTCTGTATCTATGGACCCGACCCAGTCGTTCAGTCTTTTTGTTCTGTATCTATGGACCCGACCCAGTCGTTCAGTCTTTTTGTTCTGTATCTATGGACCCGACCCAGTCGTTCAGTCTTTTTGTTCTGTATCTATGGACCCGACCCAGTCGTTCAGTCTTTTTGTTCTGTATCTATGGACCCGACCCAGTCGTTCTGTATCTATGGACCCGACCCAGTCGTTCAGTCTTTTTGTTCTGTATCTATGGACCCGACCCAGTCGTTCAGTTTTTTTGTTCTGTATCTATGGACCCGACACAGTCGTTCAGTCTTTTTGTTCTGTATCTATGAACCCGACCCAGTCGTTCAGTCTTTTTGTTCTGTATCTATGGACCCGACCCAGTCGTTCAGTCTTTTTGTTCTATATCTATGGACCCGACCCAGTCGTTCAGTCTTTTTGTTCTGTATCTATGGACCCGACCCAGTCGTTCAGTCTTTTTGTTCTGTATCTATGGACCCTACCCAGTCGTTCAGTCTTTTTGTTCTGTATCTATGGACCCGACCCAGTCGTTCAGTCTTTTTGTTCTGTATCTATGAACCCGACCCAGTCGTTCAGTCTTTTGTTCTGTATCTATGGACCCGACCCAGTCGTTCAGTCATTTTTGTTCTGTATCTATGGACCCGACCCAGTCGTTCAGTCTTTTTGTTCTGTATCTATGGACGCGACCTAGTCGTTCAATCTTTTTGTTCTGTATCTATGGACCCGACCCAGTCGTTCAGTCTTTTTTGTTCTGTATCTATGGACCCGACCTAGTCGTTCAGTCTTTTTGTTCTGTATCTATGGACCCGACCCAGTCGTTCAGTCTTTTTGTTCTGTATCTATGAACCCGACCCAGTCGTTCAGTCTTTTTGTTCTGTATCTATGGACCCGACCCAGTCGTTCAGTCTTTTTGTTCTGTATCTATGGACCCGACCCAGTCGTTCAGTCTTTTTGTTCTGTATCTATGGACCCGACCCAGTCGTTCAGTCTTTTTGTTCTGTATCTATGGACCCGACCCAGTCGTTCAGTCTTTTTGTTCTGTATCTATGGACCCGACCCAGTCGTTCAGTCTTTTTGTTCTGTATCTATGGACCCGACCCAGTCGTTCAGTCTTTTTGTTCTGTATCTATGAACCCGACCCAGTTGTTCAGTCTTTTTGTTCTGTATCTATGGACTCGACCCAGTCATTCAGTCTTTTTGTTCTGTATCTATGGACTCGACCCAGTTGTTCAGTCTTTTTGTTCTGTATCTATGGACCCGACCCAGTCGTTCAGTCTTTTTGTTCTGTATCTATGGACCCGACCCAGTCGTTCAGTCTTTTTGTTCTGTATCTATGAACCCGACCCAGTTGTTCAGTCTTTTTGTTCTGTATCTATGGACCCGACCCAGTCGTTCAGTCTTTTTGTTCTGTATCTATGGACCCGACCCAGTCGTTCAGTCTTTTTGTTCTGTATCTATGGACCCGACCCAGTCGTTCAGTCTTTTTGTTCTGTATCTATGGACCCTACCCAGTCGTTCTGTATCTGTGGACCCGACCCAGTCGTTCAGTCTTTTTGTTCTGTATCTATGGACCCGACCCAGTCGTTCAGTCTTTTTGTTCTGTATCTGTGGACCCGACCAAGTCGTTCGTTCTAAATGTTCCATTGCCATACTGGTTGGAAACGTTCTTATCCCTTGCTTGCTAGCTAGCCGACTACGGCTAACTTACAGTCAGGTGAAAAAGCGCAAACAGAATAACAGAAAAGTGACTGCATTTGCGTTTGTTTAAGTTGTTTTCTAGTGACATTTATTTGGACACATCCATAACAATGAGCTAATGATCCACGATTTCACCTGGTATAGAAAATGTGCTCACTCATCATGTTCATTGCTATGGGACAGCTGGAGAGCTAATTTAAATATTGAAACAATGTTGCAAATGTCAGAGAGACATTTGAAAACTAAATGTTAGTCTAAAATAAATGTGAGATAATGTCTAGATGCTTTTTATAGCGGAGATCAATTTTATAAATCGCCTGGCTGGGCTGATGAGACAGTGGATTGCGCAATCAGATGGAACAGAGTAAATAGGCATTTTAACGTCATAGATTTAACCGGTGGTAATTTATGGAACAGACGTCGGCTGGACTGCGGTTTTAACCAATCAGCATTCAGGATTAGAACCACCCGTCCTATAATGGATTATAATAGGTGTAGAGTATAATAGGATTTGAATAGAACAGAATAGAATGCACATGCAAGCTGCAAATATTAATACACAATATGTTTCTCTACTGTACCTTGATGTAAGGATCTGGTCCAGAGCCTCCCTCTCTTGGTTCTTTCAGAAGCAACACATGCATTTCGACAGATGACTCAGAGCCCTGTGGAATAAAACAAGAAGGGATACAACTTAATGTTACCGTCTGTCGATGATGAACATCGTGAACACATTAAAAAAAATCCACTCAATGCAGATTTACACTATTTAGTGAGATTATAAACTGAATGACTGACCCGGTGCAGTAGCTTCAGAACAGAAGGTTGACGGGGGGGTGTAAACCCGTAGAGGGCGAACGTTACACCCAGCGCCTGTCATATGTCGCCTACTGATAACAATGCTGTTGAGCCATGAATCAACTGTTTTCATAGCTCGGACCATTTATCAATTAGAGGCATGCGGTGTTATTCAGTCAGCTGTAGAGCTCGGGTCTCTCGTGCACCAGTGTACTGTACGTTTTATGTACTTGCAATGTTGTTATGTTTTGCAATACAATTCAAATAGGGAGCTGTCACTTCTGAGCCAACGCGACACATTACTTGGCATCGTTGGCACAACCATAAAACAATAACTGCACACACAATAATTATCATGCTTAACTATTGAGCTAACTAGTTTTCGTTTTCAAGTCAACAGAAAATGTACAGAAACCGTAGAAAAGTCAACAACAAATTGGATGTACACAAAACACTGTACCTCGAGCTCTTCCTCCAGCTGGCTTCATGGCTACAACTAAAACGGGGAAATAGGGGACATCAAAATAGTCATGTTTTGTTAGGATAATACTTGAGCAATAACAATGAATTTTATCACTACAGTTACAATTATAGAAAGTAATCGTTTGTTTTTTTTCTTCTGGAACAGTTCAGTAAACAATATTCTAACATATTTTAAATATAATTTAAAATACAATATACATATCCCTTTTGATCAAAATGGTTTATTCCATTCTGCTGTCAGAATGAGAAACTGGACGCCATTGCGGTTCCACACACGGACATTCCAAGCATAACGAAGCATGCAACAATTGATCCAAAATGGCCGCCACAGTGTCTCAGTTTCTCACACCAACTCCACATGAATCCCTTTCCCCATACGCGTGGTATCTGTTTTGGCAGCATGGCTTCTTCAGCGAAAAGACGAGCAGTTGGAAAAGGAGAAAATCCCGCTGATAGTGAGGATAACAGCTCTGATGAAGGATTGGAAAACGACGGTGATTCATTAGAGAATGACAGCGGATCAGAAGAGGAGATCAATGAAGTACGACAATGTCTCTAGTGAACTGGCTATATTCCTGGCCTAGCAGGCTAGCTAGCATTGGCTAAACGTGTTAGATGGGTTAGATAGATAGATAGCTTTTTAGCAAACAACTGTTGTTCATATCAATCTAGTTTAACAATGGTTAAGTATGTTAGGGACATGCTAAACATTGCCAGTCGATCACTTCAGAGTTTTAAACTAGATAAATAGTGAAATGCATGGACATTTACACACTTAAAACCATAAGGGTAGTTTAGACAAACAAAACAATCGATACCAGTATTGACACTAAAACCGTCCCCATCAAGTCCAAAACATTTAGTCGGGACTTGTATTAAAAACATTTTTTGTTTGTTTCCAGGAGGTCATTGTAGACTTCGAGGCCCATACCATTACTCACAATGACTACAACGGGGTCAAGAAACTCATGCAACAGCTGTTTCTGAAGGCTCGTGTCAATACATCCGAGTTGACCGACCTCCTCATCCAGCAGAATCATATTGGAAGCGTCATCAGGGTGAGAAACCAGACGCGTCGAGTCTTATCAGACCATCACTAAATATGCATCATATTTAGGGGATCCAGCCGTGGTTCTGTAGCTCAGTTGGTAGAGCATGGCGCTTGTAACGCCAGGGTAGTGGGTTCGATTCCCGGGACCACCCATACGTAGAATGTATGCACACATGACTGTAAGTCGCTTTGGATAAAAGCGTCTGCGAAATGGCATATATTATTATTATATTATTATTATATTATACAATTTAACCTGTCATATTAAACTCCCAAAATATGATGACACACATATGCTCTCTTCAAATCAGTTGTTTTCGTCACATCCATGTTTAGCAGATGCTATTGCGGGTGTAGCGAAATGGTTGTGTTTCTAGCTCCAGTTTCCTTCTCCCACATCCAACGGAGAACAATTGACATGTAATTCAGTTGCATCATGTATGTCTTTCTGCATGTTTTGTTGTCAGCAAGCAGAGGTGCCAGAGGACAGCGATGATGACGAGGATCCAGCCGATGAGGTGTTTGGTTTCATCAGCATGCTCAACCTCACTGAGAGAAAGGTAGGTGCAGTCAGATGTTATGTTATCTATTTGGGGTGGCAGGTAGCCTAGTGGTTAGAGCGTTGGGCCAGTAACCTAAAAGGTTGCTAGATCAAAATCCCCGAGCTGACAAGGTAAACATCTGTCATTCTGCCCCTGAACAAGGCAGTTAACCCCACTGTTCCCCGGTAGGCCGTCATTGTATATAAGAATTTGTTCTTAACCGACTTGCCTAGTTAAATAAATGTTACAGTTAAAAAAAAATAAATATATATATATATATAATCTATGAAATCACTAAACTTGACACTTTCTCAACCAATGAGATGTTAAGAGACAAAATACATTCTCTCTCTGTCTGAATCTGATATTTTAAAAGGTCGACCTTGAGGAAAGATCTCCACTTCCTCTTCCTGCCTACTGCACTAGCCTGCATTTTGACCAATCACGGCAGTCTGTTAGTAAGTGTTCTGATCCGTCCACAGGGTGTCCAGTGTGTGGAGGAGGTAAAGGATCTGATCCTGGGTCAGTGTGAGAAGAGTTGTCCCCATAGTGTGACAGACGATCTGGAGAAGGTCCTCAACGACACCACTAAGCCTGTGGGACTGCTGCTCAGCGAGAGGTTCATCAACGTGCCCCCACAGATCGCCCTGCCTCTCCACAAACAGCTACAGTGAGTCTCTGTCTAACCCTAACCCCCACAGATCACCCTGCCTCTCCACAAACAGCTACAGTGAGTCTGTCTAACCCCCCCCACAGATCGCCCTGCCCCTCCACAAACAGCTACAGTGAGTCTGTCTAACCCCCACAGATCGCCCTGCCTCTCCACAAACAGTTACAGTGAGTCTCTGTCTAACCCCCACAGATCGCCCTGCCTCTCCACAAACAGTTACAGTGAGTCTCTGTCTAACCCTAACCCCCACAGATCACCCTGCCTCTCCACAAACAGCTACAGTGAGTCTGTCTAACCCCCACAGATCGCCCTGCCTCTCCACAAACAGCTGCAGTGAGTCTCTGTCTAACCCTAACCCCCACAGATCACCCTGCCCCTCTAAACAGCTACAGTGAGTCTCTGTCTAACCCTAAACCCCACAGATCACCCTGCCCCTCTTAATGTCAGCAAGACACGCTCTCAGATTACTGTCAGCAAGACATGCTCTCAGATTACTGTCAGCAAGACACGCTCTCAGATTACTGTCGGCAAGACATGCTCTCAGATTACTGTACTGTCAGCAAGACATGCTCTCAGATTACTGTCAGCAAGACACGCTCTCAGATTACTGTCAGCAAGACATGCTCTCAGATTACTGTCAGCAAGACATGCTCTCAGATTACTGTCAGCAAGACACGCTCTCAGATTACTGTCAGCAAGACACGCTCTCAGATTACTGTCAGCAAGACATGCTCTCAGATTACTGTACTGTCAACAAGACACGCTCTCAGATTACTGTACTGTCAACAAGACATGCTCTCAGATTACTGTACTGTCAACAAGACATGCTCTCAGATTACTGTACTGTCAACAAGACACGCTCTCAGATTACTGTACTGTCAACAAGACACGCTCTCAGATTACTGTACTGTCAACAAGACATGCTCTCAGATTACTGTACTGTCAACAAGACATGCTCTCAGATTACTGTACTGTCAACAAGACACGCTCTCAGATTACTGTACTGTCAACAAGACACGCTCTCAGATTACTGTCAACAAGACACGCTCTCAGATTACTGTACTGTCAGCAAGACATGCTCTCAGATTACTGTACTGTCAACAAGACATGCTCTCAGATTACTGTACTGTCAACAAGACATGCTCTCAGATTACTGTACTGTCAACAAGACACGCTCTCAGATTACTGTACTGTCAACAAGACATGCTCTCAGATTACTGTACTGTCAACAAGACACGCTCTCAGATTACTGTCAACAAGACATGCTCTCAGATTACTGTACTGTCAGCAAGACACGCTCTCAGATTACTGTACTGTCAACAAGACACGCTCTCAGATTACTGTACTGTCAACAAGACACGCTCTCAGATTACTGTACTGTCAACAAGACATGCTCTCAGATTACTGTACTGTCAACAAGACATGCTCTCAGATTACTGTACTGTCAACAAGACATGCTCTCAGATTACTGTACTGTCAACAAGACATGCTCTCAGATTACTGTACTGTCAACAAGACATGCTCTCAGATTACTGTACTGTCAACAAGACATGCTCTCAGATTACTGTACTGTCAACAAGACATGCTCTCAGATTACTGTACTGTCAACAAGACATGCTCTCAGATTACTGTACTGTCAACAAGACATGCTCTCAGATTACTGTACTGTCAACAAGACACGCTCTCAGATTACTGTCAACAAGACGTGCTCTCAGATTACTGTACTGTCAGCAAGACGTGCTCTCAGATTACTGTACTGTCAGCAAGACATGCTCTCAGATTACTGTACTGTCAACAAGACATGCTCTCAGATTACTGTACTGTCAACAAGACATGCTCTCAGATTACTGTACTGTCAACAAGACATGCTCTCAGATTACTGTACTGTCAGCAAGACATGCTCTCAGATTACTGTACTGTCAACAAGACATGCTCTCAGATTACTGTACTGTCAACAAGACATGCTCTCAGATTACTGTACTGTCAACAAGACATGCTCTCAGATTACTGTACTGTCAACAAGACATGCTCTCAGATTACTGTACTGTCAACAAGACACGCTCTCAGATTACTGTCAACAAGACATGCTCTCAGATTACTGTACTGTCAGCAAGACATGCTCTCAGATTACTGTACTGTCAACAAGACATGCTCTCAGATTACTGTACTGTCAACAAGACATGCTCTCAGATTACTGTACTGTCAACAAGACATGCTCTCAGATTACTGTACTGTCAACAAGACATGCTCTCAGATTACTGTACTGTCAACAAGACATGCTCTCAGATTACTGTACTGTCAACAAGACATGCTCTCAGATTACTGTACTGTCAACAAGACATGCTCTCAGATTACTGTACTGTCAACAAGACATGCTCTCAGATTACTGTACTGTCAACAAGACATGCTCTCAGATTACTGTACTGTCAACAAGACATGCTCTCAGATTACTGTACTGTCAACAAGACATGCTCTCAGATTACTGTCAACAAGACATGCTCTCAGATTACTGTACTGTCAGCAAGACATGCTCTCAGATTACTGTCAACAAGACATGCTCTCAGATTACTGTACTGTCAACAAGACATGCTCTCAGATTACTGTACTGTCAACAAGACACGCTCTCAGATTACTGTACTGTCAACAAGACACGCTCTCAGATTACTGTCAACAAGACATGCTCTCAGATTACTGTCAACAAGACACGCTCTCAGATTACTGTACTGTCAACAAGACATGCTCTCAGATTACTGTACTGTCAACAAGACATGCTCTCAGATTACTGTACTGTCAACAAGACATGCTCTCAGATTACTGTACTGTCAACAAGACATGCTCTCAGATTACTGTACTGTCAACAAGACACGCTCTCAGATTACTGTCAACAAGACATGCTCTCAGATTACTGTACTGTCAACAAGACACGCTCTCAGATTACTGTACTGTCAACAAGACACGCTCTCAGATTACTGTACTGTCAACAAGACATGCTCTCAGATTACTGTACTGTCAACAAGACGTGCTCTCAGATTACTGTAGTGTCGCTCAGGCGATGTACCGTTGTGTTCACTGTCAATCACTTGCTATGCATTATGGGTATGCTACTGTAGATGAACCCTTCTTAATATGGACCTGCAATTGTGTAACTGCTCGTCTCAGATATGGGTTCACTTTACACCGGATAAACAAACGCTAAAAAACATTGACATATTTGTTGTTGTCGTTGTCGTACAAAAGTAATTCCGTGAATGTATTATCTATGAAAAGAAGATGGAAATACCCTACTATTAAAAACATAAACCACATCATTGATTGGCTGTTTCCAGGGAGGAGTTGGCAGAAGCCCAGAGCAGCAACAAGCCCAGTGGGAAGTGTCATTACTGCCTGATGATCAGTAAGACCTATAAGGATCCCTCCAAGACGGTCGCTGCCCGAGGAGCCCCGCCCAACGACGAGCTCACCTTCGTCAACGCAGAGGAGGAGTTCTTCTATGAGGTTTTAACTTTTTTTAAAACTTTTAGTTATTTAACGAGGCAGAGGCTAGAGGCTGTATACAGTAGAGAGGCTATATACAGTAGAGAGGCTATATACAGTAGAGAGGCTGTATACAGTAGAGGCTGTATACAGTAGAGGCTGTATACAGTAGAGGCTGTATACAGTAGAGGCTGTATACAGTAGAGGCTGTGTACAGTAGAGGCTGTGTACAGTAGAGGCTATATACAGTAGAGGTTATATACAGTAGAGGGCTATATACAGTAGAGAGGCTATATACAGTAGAGGCTATATACAGTAGAGGCTATATACAGTAGAGGCTATATACAGTAGAGGCTATATACAGTAGAGGGCTATATACAGTAGAGGGTTATATACAGTAGAGAGGTTATATACAGTAGAGAGGCTATATACAGTAGAGGCTATATACAGTAGAGAGGCTATATACAGTAGAGAGGCTATATACAGTAGAGAGGCTATATACAGTAGAGAGGCTATATACAGTAGAGGGCTATATACAGTAGAGAGGCTATATACAGTAGAGGTTATATACAGTAGAGGGGCTATGTACAGTAGAGGTTATATACAGTAGAGGGGCTATATACAGTAGAGGGGCTATATACAGTAGAGAGGCTATATACAGTAGAGGTTATATACAGTAGAGGGGCTATATACAGTAGAGGGGCTATATACAGTAGAGAGGCTATATACAGTAGAGAGGCTATATACAGTAGAGAGGTTATATACAGTAGAGAGGTTATATACAGTAGAGGCTATATACAGTAGAGAGGTTATATACAGTAGAGAGGCTATATACAGTAGAGAGGCTATATACAGTAGAGAGGCTATATACAGTAGAGAGGCTATATACAGTAGAGAGGCTATATACAGTAGAGAGGCTATATACAGTAGAGAGGTTATATACAGTAGAGAGGCTATATACAGTAGAGAGGCTATATACAGTAGAGAGGCTATATACAGTAGAGAGGCTATATACAGTAGAGAGGCTATATACAGTAGAGAGGCTATATACAGTAGAGGCTATATACAGTAGAGAGGCTATATACAGTAGAGAGGCTATATACAGTAGAGGTTATATACAGTAGAGGGGCTATATACAGTAGAGAGGCTATATACAGTAGAGGGGTTATATACAGTAGAGGGGCTATATACAGTAGAGGGCTATATACAGTAGAGGGGCTATATACAGTAGAGAGGCTATATACAGTAGAGGGGTTATATACAGTAGAGGGGCTATATACAGTAGAGGGGCTATATACAGTAGAGGGGCTATATACAGTAGAGGGGCTATATACAGTAGAGGGGCTATATACAGTAGAGAGGCTATATACAGTAGAGAGGTTATATACAGTAGAGAGGTTATATACAGTAGAGAGGTTATATACAGTAGAGAGGTTATATACAGTAGAGAGGTTATATACAGTAGAGAGGCTATATACAGTAGAGAGGCTATATACAGTAGAGAGGCTATATACAGTAGAGGGCTATATACAGTAGAGGGGCTATATACAGTAGAGGGGCTATATACAGTAGAGAGGTTATATACAGTAGAGGGGCTATATACAGTAGAGGGGCTATATACAGTAGAGGGGCTATATACAGTAGAGGGGCTATATACAGTAGAGGGGCTATATACAGTAGAGGGGCTATATACAGTAGAGGGGCTATATACAGTAGAGGGGCTATATACAGTAGAGGGGCTATATACAGTAGGGGCTATATACAGTAGAGGTTATATACAGTAGAGAGGCTATATACAGTAGAGAGGTTATATACAGTAGAGAGGCTATATACAGTAGAGAGGCTATATACAGTAGAGAGGCTATATACAGTAGAGAGGCTATATACAGACACTGGTGAGTTAAATGTCTCTTTTCCTTGTCCTTTTCACTGCCTTGCCCATTTGTCCATGTCCTCACTACAGCAAGCCACCATGAAGTTCCACTACTCGGTGCAGGAGGAGACGGACAGCGTGCTGAGCGGGCGGTGGTCCTTCGACGACGTCCCCATGAAGCCGCAGCGTACCGTGATGCTCATCCCGGCAGACAGGATGTCAGCCGTCATGGACAAGCTCAAAGAATTCCTGACCGTGTGACCAACCGTACAAGAGTAAAAAAAAAAAACTCTGGTGAACGAAACAGGACTGATGTCTTTAAAACAAGCCCCTCTGGATGATTATTTTTGCAATGTAAAATTCGATACAAAACATTGAAAGGACTGGAATCCTTGTTGTTAAGGGGAGAATAACGTCATTTTGTAACGGGTCCCTAAAGCCCAGCGGTTTTATCTAGCAGGTTTTTTTTTATTTTATTTTTTAATGTATCTTTTGACAAAATAAATAATTTCAGACCTTCGGTCGTAGTTCAAAGCACTGTATTTACAGATTCATGTAAAAAAAAAAAAAACATAGTGATTGTTTTAACATTTCAGTACCAACAATTTCTTACACAATATTAGGGTTATCGAGCAAGTGGCAAATTCCCCCCAAAAACTGAAAATGGTGTATTTTTCTGTGAAGGAATATCAGACGTTCAAACTTGATTTGGTGATCTGGATTCATTTATTGGGGTGATACTCTTATTAGAATATAGGCAAATTAATTATTTCCTGTAATATCACATTACCAAGGCAGTTACCGCCTGACTGAATTAAAGAAATGAACAATGGTGTACGGAAAGTCAGTCATTTGGAAGTTGATCTAACCCAGGGGTTTTCAAAACTTTCCTCGGTGGGACCCCCACCTGACCCCCCCCCCAGCTGTTCCATATGTGAACTATTCCACAGCTCACACCTGATTCATCTAATCACTGAGTCAATCAGGTGACATTAGTTCAGGGCTACAACAACATTGTGAAAAGTCTGGGGACTTCCCCGAGGAGCGCTGTTCTCATCAACGATGATTGTCTTTTCAGTAAAAGTCGGTGCAGTGCTGAAGTTCTCCACCAGAGGTCACTGTAGCACACATCTGTCATAAGACTGAGCGGCTTCACTGTTGATTGTCAGGGTCTGTTGCTTGTCTTTGCGTCCAGATCCGTCCCGGTCCAGAATGTGCTGTAGTAGGTCTTTACTCTCACTAGGAGGCAGGTTGTAATAGAAATACTGAGGAGCCGTCTGGATGAACCTACAGACAGAAGACAACACTGGTATTATAGAGATACTGGAGGGGCCGTCTGACTGAACCTACAGAGAGAAGACAACACTGGTATTATAGAGATACTGGAGGGGCCGTCTGACTGAACCTACAGAGAGAAGACAACACTGGTATTATAGAGATACTGGAGGGGCCGTCTGACTGAACCTACAGAGAGAAGACAACACTGATATTATAGAGATACTGGAGGGGCCGTCTGACTGAACCTACAGAGAGAAGACAACACTGATATTATAGAGATACTGGAGGGGCCGTCTGACTGAACCTACAGAGAGAAGACAACACTGATATTATAGAGATACTGGAGGGGCCGTCTGACTGAACCTACAGAGAGAAGACAACACTGATATTATAGAGATACTGGAGGGGCCGTCTGACTGAACCTACAGAGAGAAGACAACACTGATATTATAGAGATACTGGAGGGGCCGTCTGACTGAACCTACAGAGAGAAGACAACACTGATATTATAGAGATACTGGAGGGGCCGTCTGACTGAACCTACAGAGAGAAGACAACACTGATATTATAGAGATACTGGAGGGGCCGTCTGACTGAACCTACAGAGAGAAGACAACACTGATATTATAGAGATACTGGAGGGGCCGTCTGACTGAACCTACAGAGAGAAGACAACACTGATATTATAGAGATACTGGAGGGGCCGTCTGACTGAACCTACAGAGAGAAGACAACACTGATATTATAGAGATACTGGAGGGGCCGTCTGACTGAACCTACAGAGAGAAGACAACACTGATATTATAGAGATACTGGAGGGGCCGTCTGACTGAACCTACAGAGAGAAGACAACACTGATATTATAGAGATACTGGAGGAGCCGTCTGGATGAACCTACAGAGAGAAGACAACACTGATATTATAGAGATACTGGAGGAGCCGTCTGGATGAACCTACAGAGAGAAGACAACACTGGTATTATAGAGATACTGGAGGGGCCGTCTGACTGAACCTACAGAGAGAAGACAACACTGGTATTATAGAGATACTGGAGGGGCCGTCTGACTGAACCTACAGAGAGAAGACAACACTGATATTATAGAGATACTGGAGGGGCCGTCTGACTGAACCTACAGAGAGAAGACAACACTGATATTATAGAGATACTGGAGGGGCCGTCTGACTGAACCTACAGAGAGAAGACAACACTGATATTATAGAGATACTGGAGGGGCCGTCTGACTGAACCTACAGAGAGAAGACAACACTGATATTATAGAGATACTGGAGGGGCCGTCTGACTGAACCATTGGATGAGCAGGTTAGAGGGGAGGGGCCTCGGGGGTCATTGGATGAGAAGGTTAGAGGGGAGGGGCCTCGGGGGTCATTGGATGAGAAGGTTAGAGGGGAAGGTTAGAGGGTCATTGGATGAGAAGTTGAGGGGAGAGGCCTCTGGGGTCATTGGATGAGAAGGTTAGAGGGGAGGGGCCTCGGGGGTCATTGGATGAGAAGTTGAGGGGAGGGGCCTCTGGGGTCATTAGATGATAAGTTTAGAGGGGCGGAGCCTCGAGGGTTATTGGATGAGATGGTTAGAGGGGAGGGGCCTCGGGGGTAATTGGATGAGAAGGTAAGAGGGGAGGGGCCTCTGGGGTCATTGGATGAGAAGGTTAGAGGGGAGGGGCCTCTGACCTCATCCAATGCATTTTGAAAAAGAAGACATAAGAATGGACATGAGGAAAAATAGATTGAGAGAGAGCCTTAGATTGGCCCATTGACTTACACTGCAGGGGAGATTTCAGAGACTGTCCGGATACCGTGGTTTCCCGAGAGAGTATACTCATGGAACAGCACCCACTCTGGAAAACCCAATTGATGTGCCTTGGCCCCATAGCTGGAGGCAGGGTGGACCTGAGCCATGTGTCTGTTGGTCAACATGAAGTAGTTTCCTGAACCATCCACATCACGGGCAATCTGACAACAGGGATAAACTTCATATTTACCATTAAACAAATTACATCATGGAACGTGACAGGACACCGACTTCCATACAGGAACCAGGACACTGTCTTCCATACAGAACACTGACTTCCATACAGGACACTGTCTTCATACAGGACACCGACTTCCACACAGGACCCAGGACACTGACTTCCATACAGGACCCAGGACACTGTCTTCCATACAGGACCCAGGACACTGTCTTCCATACAGGACCCAGGACACTGTCTTCCATACAGGACCCAGGACACTGACTTCCATACAGGACACTGACTTCCATACAGGACCCAGGACACTGTCTTCCATACAGGACACCGACTTCCATACAGGACACTGACTTCCATACAGGACACTGACTTCCATACAGGACCCAGGACACTGTCTTCCATACAGGACACTGAATTCCATACAGAACACTGTCTTCCATACAGGACACTGACTTCCATACAGGACACTGACTTCCATACAGGACACTGACTTCCATACAGGACACTGACTTCCATACAGGACCCAGGACACTGACTTCCATACAGGACATTGTCTTCCATACAGGACACTGTCTTCATACAGGACACCGACTTCCATACAGGACCCAGGACACTGTCTTCCATACAGGACACTGACTTCCATACAGGACACTGTCTTCCATACAGGACACTGACTTCCATACAGGACACTGACTTCCATACAGGACACTGACTTCCATACAGGACACTGATTTCCATACAGGACACTGTCTTCCACACAGGACACTGACTTCCATGGCAGGGTGGACCTGAGCCATGTGTCTGTTGGTCAACATGAAGTAGTTTCCTGAACCATCCACATCACGGGCAATCTGACAACAGGGATAAACTTCATATTTACCATTAAACAAATTACATCATGGAGCGTGACAGGACACCGACTTCCATACAGGACACTGACTTCCATACAGGACATTGTCTTCCATACAGGACACTGACTTCCATACAGGACACCGACTTCCATACAGGACACTGACTTCCATACAGGACCCAGGACACTGTCTTCCATACAGAACACTGACTTCCATACAGGACCCAGGACACTGTCTTCCATACAGAACACTGACTTCCATACAGGACACTGACTTCCATACAGGACACTGACTTCCATACAGGACACTGACCTCCATACAGGACACTGACTTCCATACAGGACACCGACTTCCAAACAGGACCCAGGACACCGACTTCCAAACAGGACAATGACTTCCATACAGGACACCGACTTCCATACAGGACACCGACTTCCATACAGGACACCGACTTCCATACAGGACACTGACTTCCATACAGGACACTTACATACATAAGGGAAGAATTCGGCAGTACCTGTATGGTTAGTGAGAAAGTCCATATTGCAAATGTACGGTCCCTTACTAGACGTCCGAAATCGTTTGTAAAATTCATGGACGGCGTCGGGCCGAGCGGCAGGGCCGGACCTACCAGGAAGTCATCAAATGAACGTTGTCGGACATTCGGTTTCCGTTTTACAAAAATAATAAGATTTATGTCATTTTTCCCATGTCCCGGAAATTCCCACAAGAGGGCATAAGCAATCATATGGCTATTGCTACAAAACATCACGATTCACGACGGGGCCTTATCTCGAAAACTGAAAATATTTAGAAGCCGAAACTCGGTGAGCGTAGGGGCGGCATAATGGGCAGTTGGCCCCGAACAAGATGGCGTCTAGGCCTCAACGGTTTTTGAGTTATGGCCATTTATCTGGGATTAAAGGTCCAAAATGAAAATAGAGAAATTCTTTTTCCACTTCACGTCAAAGTCAAGGAGCCTCCGGTGTCAATAAAAAAAGAACCAGCCATTTATCTATCGTCATTTAAGAGAAATCGTACAACGACACCTTGGTGATGTTCACGGATAGGTGTTTTTTTTTTCAACGGTTACAGATCCAGTTGCAGGTTGTTCTTACGAATCTTTTTAAAGTGTGCTGCGGAGCTCTGCGAGATTTCTGTGATTTTCTACGATTTTCTGAAATAACACACACTCACTAAACCCTCCGTAAATAACTCAGTTCTTAACGTAAAGACTTAAAACTCGGGATTCTGTAAAGGCATACCCCAATCATGATATGAGTTTATTTATAGCTTCCTGTGCCAACCGGAAGTGCCTTTAATGGTGTCACAGTGGCAGTTTCCATGGGTTAAAAAGGTCAGATCTTTTCAAAACTTCATATGTGTGACTAGGTAACCCTCGTGAACTGTAAATCAGTCATTTCTCCCAACAGATGTCAAAGAAAAGCTCTCACACGCACACACAGCAAGGATGGAGTGAAAAAGTGTGGTTCTTAAAGACACAGAGAGCAGGCAATGGCATAAACATAATGTCTAGGCCGTGCCGAGTTCAACGAGATATCCCGCTTGACCGTAGCTCGCTCGGTCTGAGCGCAGCGACCATTAGAAAAGTAGGCCCAAAATGAAGCCTGCCCCACAACGTCATTTGCTTTTGGGTGACAGTGAGAGAACCGTTAGGGTGAGAAGCACAATTCGACCTCAGGTATGTTCCTAAGGTCCTTCCGATCCGTGCAAGCCTAACGTTGACAGTGTGGCATTAACCCTTAATAGTTAAAAGATGGTGTTTACTTCAAAAAGTTTGCATTGATTTCTCTCCCCATAGGAATACATTGCCTTTACCCCTAAATTCAACCTGAAGTCTATATGGGTTATGAATGCCGTATGAACCTGTCTTTGGTAACAGTCCATCAGGCCAGTATGAGGTCTACCTGTGTTGATTCTAAGCTTCCTGGACCAACCGGAAGTGGTTAAAATCACCCTAAAAGTGTTTTTCCATTACCTGCCTGCAGTTTGATAGACATAGTGCATTCAACCCTGTGTAAATCAGTCAATTCTTAACGTAAGGACTTAAAACTCAGGATTCTGTAAAAGCATAGCCCAGTGAGGATATGTGTTGACTTATAGCTTCCTGTGCCAACCGGAAGTGCCTTAATTGGTGTCTCAGGGGCTGTTTCGAGGGGTTAAAAAAGTCAGATCTGTCCAAAACTTCATATGTGTGATTAGGCAACCCCCATGAACTGTAAATCAGTCATTTTTCCCATAAAATTTCAAAGGAAAACTAAATCACACAGACACACAACTTGGAAGGAGGGACGTATTGGGGTTGTAGAGACAGACAGTGCCTCCAATAGTTAGCTTTGTTCGAGCTAAAAAGAACCGTCAGACCTAGAGTTCCGAAACTTTAGAAACCTGTTCTAGACCTCGGGTCGATAGTGCGTGGTGAGTTAGGTGGCTCTAGAAGGTTCTCGGACCGAGAAATAGCCTCGTACATTTGCAATGATTTCAATTCATTTTGACCATTACGAAAATGGCGACATTTAGAAAAGTCTCAGAGACACAAGACTAGGTGCATTGGAACCGGCTCGGCCCATAGAGACGGACCCCAACGTTTCGGTCCGATCGCTCATTCAAGGACCCCATAGCAAGGCATGGAAAAAAGTGGATTTTCAGCACCAATTAGGGTTTTACTCGGGCACCGAAGGACCTATCGAGCCGAAACTCGGGATTCGGGGTCGCCTCACATAGGCCTTCACATAATGTCTGACCTGGACCCGCAGCTAGAACGTAACTATGTGTTTTACGTTTTTATTATGTTTTAAACTAATGGCGCTGTGAATTATGGGCCTGCTCTGACATATGTGATAGTTGGCTTCTAAATGAGTTGGAAAAAGTGGGTTTGGTGTCAATTGGTATCAGTTTGGTGTCAGAATGACATCTAATTGACTGGTGGACACTGACTTGCTAGTTGACTTTTGTACATTAGCAATATGTTTAAACGGAGAGGGACCATCACCAAAATGGCATTCTGAAATCAACACAAAAAATGGCATCACCATAGTCTCCAGGCTGTGCAGAGTTCAACGAGACGCCCCGCTTGACCGTAGCTCGCTCTGAGTGCAGCGACCTTGAAAAAAAGAAGGCGCAAAAGGAAGCCTGGCCCTCAATGTCATTTGCTTTTGGGTGACAGTGAGAGAACCGTTAGGGTGAGAAGCACAATTCGACCTCAGGTACGTTCCTAAGGTCCTTCCGATCCGTGCAAGCCTAACCTTGACCGTGTGGCATTAACCCTTAATAGTTAAAAGAAGGTGTTTACTTCAAATAGTTTGCATTGATTTCTCTCCCCATAGGAATACATTGCCTTTACCCCTAAATTCAACCTGAAGTCTATATGGGTTATGAATGCCGTATGAACCTGTCTTTGGTAACAGTCCATCAGGCCAGTATGAGGTCTACCTGTGTTGATTCTAAGCTTCCTGGACCAACCGGAAGTGGTTAAAATCACCCTAAAAGTGTTTTTCCATTACCTGCCTGCAGTTTGATAGACATAGTGCATTCAACCCTGTGTAAATCAGTCAATTCTTAACGTAAGGACTTAAAACTCAGGATTCTGTAAAAGCATAGCCCAGTGAGGATATATGTTGACTTATAGCTTCCTGTGACAACCGGAAGTGCCTTAATTGGTGTCTCAGGGGCTGTTTCGAGGGGTTAAAAAGTCAGATCTTTTCAAAACTTCATATGTGTGACTAGGTAACCCTCATGAACTGTAAATCAGTCATCTCTCCCAACAGATGTCAAAGAAAAGCTCTCACACGCACACACAGCAAGGATGGAGTGAAAAAGTGTGGTTCTCAAAGACACAGAGAGCAGGCAATGGCATAAACATAATGTCTAGGCCGTGCCGAGTTCAACGAGATATCCCGCTTGACCGTAGCTCGCTCGGTCTGAGCGCAGCGACCATTAGAAAAGTAGGCCCAAAATGAAGCCTGCCCCACAACGTCATTTGCTTTTGGGTGACAGTGAGAGAACCGTTAGGGTGAGAAGCACAATTCGACCTCAGGTACGTTCCTAAGGTCCTTCCGATCCGTGCAAGCCTAACCTTGACCGTGTGGCATTAACCCTTAATAGTTAAAAGAAGGTGTTTACTTCAAATAGTTTGCATTGATTTCTCTCCCCATAGGAATACATTGCCTTTACCCCTAAATTCAACCTGAAGTCTATATGGGTTATGAATGCCGTATGAACCTGTCTTTGGTAACAGTCCATCAGGCCAGTATGAGGTCTACCTGTGTTGATTCTAGGCTTCCTGGACCAACCGGAAGTGGTTAAAATCACCCTAAAAGTGTTTTTCCATTACCTGCCTGCAGTTTGATAGACATAGTGCATTCAACCCTGTGTAAATCAGTCAATTCTTAACGTAAGGACTTAAAACTCAGGATTCTGTAAGTTTCTATGTCAATCAAGACATGGGTTTACTTATAGCTTCCTGTGCCAACCGGAAGTGCCTTTAATGATGTCACAGTGGCAGTTTCAAGGGTTAAAAAGGTCAGATCTTTTCAAAACTTCATATGTGTGACTAGGTAACCCTCATGAACTGTAAATCAGTCATTTCTCCCAACAGATGTCAAAGAAAAGCTCTCACACGCACACACAGCAAGGATGGAGTGAAAAGTGCGGTTCTCAAAGACACAGAGAGCAGGCAATGGCATAAACATAATGTCTAGGCCGTGCCGAGTTCAACGAGATATCCCGCTTGACCGTAGCTCGCTCGGTCTGAGCGCAGCGACCATTAGAAAAGTAGGCCCAAATGAAGCCTGCCCCACAACGTCATTTGCTTTTGGGTGACAGTGAGAGAACCGTTAGGGTGAGAAGCACAATTCGACCTCAGGTACGTTCCTAAGGTCCTTCCGATCCGTGCAAGCCTAACGTTGACCGTGTGGCATTAACCCTTAATAGTTAAAAGAAGGTGTTTACTTCAAATAGTTTGCATTGACTTCTCTCCCCATAGGAATACATTGCCTGCACCCCTAAATTCAACCTGAAGTCTATATGGGTTATGAATGCCGTATGAACCTGTCTTTGATAACAGTCCATCAGGCCAGTATGAGGTCTACCTGTGTTGATTCTAGGCTTCCTGGACCAACCGGAAGTGGTTAAAATCACCCTAAAAGTGTTTTTCCATTACCTGCCTGCAGTTTGATAGACATAGTGCATTCAACCCTGTGTAAATCAGTCAATTCTTAACGTAAGGACTTAAAACACAGGATTCTGTAAAAGCATAGCCCAGTGAGGATATGTGTTGACTTATAGCTTCCTGTGCCAACCGGAAGTGCCTTAATTGGTGTCTCAGGGGCTGTTTCGAGGGGTTAAAAAGTCAGATCTGTCCAAAACTTCATATGTGTGATTAGGCAACCCCATGAACTGTAAATCAGTCATTTTTCCCATAAAATTTCAAAGGAAAACTAAATCACACAGACACACAACTTGGAAGGAGGGACGTATTGGGGGTTGTAGAGACAGACAGTGCCTCCAATAGTTAGCTTTGTTCGAGCTAAAAAGAACCGTCAGACCTAGAGTTCCGAAACTTTAGAAACCTGTTCTAGACCTCGGGTCGATAGTGCGTGGTGAGTTAGGTGGCTCTAGAAGGTTCTCGGACCGAGAAATAGCCTCGTACATTTGCAATGATTTCAATTCATTTTGACCATTACGAAAATGGCGACATTTAGAAAAGTCTCAGAGACACAAGACTAGGTGCATTGGAACCGGCTCGGCCCATAGAGACGGACCCCAACGTTTCGGTCCGATTGCTCATTCAAGGACCCCATAGCAAGGCATGGAAAAAAGTGGATTTTCAGCACCAATTAGGGTTTTACTCGGGCACCGAAGGACCTATCGAGCCGAAACTCGGGATTCGGGGTCGCCTCACATAGGCCTTCACATAATGTCTGACCTGGACCCGCAGCTAGAACGTAACTATGTGTTTTACGTTTTTATTATGTTTTAAACTAAAGGCGCTGTGAATTATGGGCCTGCTCTGACATATATGATAGTTGGCTTCTAAATGAGTTGGAAAAAGTGGGTTTGGTGTCAATTGGTATCAGTTTGGTGTCAAAATGACATCTAATTGACTGATGGACACTGACTTGCTAGTTGACTTTTGTACATTAGCAATATGTTTAAACGGAGAGGGACCATCACCAAAAGTGACATTCTGAAATCAACCCTAACGAGCCATGGAGATGAACCAGAATCACTGCCCAGCTATCCCGAGTTCATCGGGCCAGTCAATTTCACATTCCTGCAGGATTTTTATAGCATGACAAATTCGTGATGGTACCTGCCCATTGAACCATATTGCAAATGCACAGTGACTTTGCAAAAGTGAGAAAACATAAACAAATGGACATGATGAAATCAACACAACGAGTGATGGAAATGTACAACTATCACTGCTCGGCCATCCTGTGTTCATCAGACCAGTCAATTTTGCATTTTTGAGCATGTCAAATTTCATATGGTAAATGCACATTGAAACATATTGCAAATGCGCACGCACTTGCAATATGATTCTATAGTGTAAAAACATCACCTAATGGACATGATGAAATCAACACAACGAGTGATGGAAATGTACAACTATCACTGCTCGGCCATCCTGTGTCCATCAGACCAGTCAATTTTGCATTTTTGAGCATGTCAAATTTCATATGGTAAATGCACATTGAAACATATTGCAAATGCGCGCGCACTTGCAATATGATTCTATAGTGTAAAAACATCACCTAATGGACATGATGAAATCAACACAACGAGTGATGGAAATGTACAACTATCACTGCTCGGCCATCCTGTGTCCATCAGACCAGTCAATTTTGCATTTTTGAGCATGTCAAATTTCATATGGTAAATGCACATTGAAACATATTGCAAATGCGCGCACTTGCAATATGATTCTATAGTGTAAAAACATCACCTAATGGACATGATGAAATCAACACAACGAGTGATGGAAATGTACAACTATCACTGCTCGGCCATCCTGTGTCCATCAGACCAGTCAATTTTGCATTTTTGAGCATGTCAAATTTCATATGGTAAATGCACATTGAAACATATTGCAAATGCGCGCACTTGCAATATGATTCTATAGTGTAAAAACATCACCTAATGGACATGATGAAATCAACACAACGAGTGATGGAAATGTACAACTATCACTGCCCGGCCATCCTGTGTTCCCATAGCGAGCATTAATATCAGAATGACCGGTAAATGCATTTACAACCATATTTTTATTTTTGGGTTACCAGTTGCACAACAATGCACGTGCATTTGCAATATGATTCTATAGTGAAAAACATCACCTAATGGACATGATGAAATCAACACAACGAGTGATGGAAATGTACAACTATCACTGCTCGGCCATCCTGTGTTCATCAGACCAGTCAATTTCACATTCCTGCAGGATTTTTATAGCATGACAAATTCGTGATGGTACCTGCCCATTGAACCATATTGCAAATGCACAGTGACTTTGCAAAAGTGAGAAAACATAAACAAATGGACATGATGAAATCAACACAACAGGTGATGGAAATGTACAACTATCACTGCTCAGCCATCCTGTGTTCATCAGACCAGTCAATTTTGCATTTTTGAGCATGTCAAATTTCATATGGTAAATGCACATTGAAACATATTGCAAATGCGCGCGCACTTGCAATATGATTCTATAGTGAAAAACATCACCTAATGGACATGATGAAATCAACACAACGAGTGATGGAAATGTACAACTATCACTGCTCGGCCATCCTGTGTCCATCAGACCAGTCAATTTTGCATTTTTGAGCATGTCAAATTTCATATGGTAAATGCACATTGAAACATATTGCAAATGCGCGCGCACTTGCAATATGATTCTATAGTGTAAAAACATCACCTAATGGACATGATGAAATCAACACAACGAGTGATGGAAATGTACAACTATCACTGCCCGGCCATCCTGTGTTCCCATAGCGAGCATTAATATCAGAATGACCGGTAAATGCATTTACAACCATATTTTAATTTTTGGGTTACCAGTTGCACAACAATGCACGTGCATTTGCAATATGATTCTATAGTGAAAAACATCACCTAATGGACATGATGAAATCAACACAACGAGTGATGGAAATGTACAACTATCACTGCTCGGCCATCCTGTGTTCATCAGACCAGTCAATTTCACATTCCTGCAGGATTTTTATAGCATGACAAATTCGTGATGGTACCTGCCCATTGAACCATATTGCAAATGCACAGTGACTTTGCAAAAGTGAGAAAACATAAACAAATGGACATGATGAAATCAACACAACAGGTGATGGAAATGTACAACTATCACTGCTCAGCCATCCTGTGTTCATCAGACCAGTCAATTTTGCATTTTTGAGCATGTCAAATTTCATATGGTAAATGCACATTGAAACATATTGCAAATGCGCGCACTTGCAATATGATTCTATAGTGAAAAACATCACCTAATGGACATGATGAAATCAACACAACGAGTGATGGAAATGTACAACTATCACTGCTCGGCCATCCTGTGTCCATCAGACCAGTCAATTTTGCATTTTTGAGCATGTCAAATTTCATATGGTAAATGCACATTGAAACATATTGCAAATGCGCGCGCACTTGCAATATGATTCTATAGTGTAAAAACATCACCTAATGGACATGATGAAATCAACACAACGAGTGATGGAAATGTACAACTATCACTGCCCGGCCATCCTGTGTTCCCATAGCGAGCATTAATATCAGAATGACCGGTAAATGCATTTACAACCATATTTTAATTTTTGGGTTACCAGTTGCACAACAATGCACGTGCATTTGCAATATGATTCTATAGTGAAAAACATCACCTAATGGACATGATGAAATCAACACAACGAGTGATGGAAATGTACAACTATCACTGCTCGGCCATCCTGTGTTCATCAGACCAGTCAATTTCACATTCCTGCAGGATTTTTATAGCATGACAAATTCGTGATGGTACCTGCCCATTGAACCATATTGCAAATGCACAGTGACTTTGCAAAAGTGAGAAAACATAAACAAATGGACATGATGAAATCAACACAACAGGTGATGGAAATGTACAACTATCACTGCTCAGCCATCCTGTGTTCATCAGACCAGTCAATTTTGCATTTTTGAGCATGTCAAATTTCATATGGTAAATGCACATTGAAACATATTGCAAATGCGCGCGCACTTGCAATATGATTCTATAGTGAAAAACATCACCTAATGGACATGATGAAATCAACACAACGAGTGATGGAAATGTACAACTATCACTGCTCGGCCATCCTGTGTCCATCAGACCAGTCAATTTTGCATTTTTGAGCATGTCAAATTTCATATGGTAAATGCACATTGAAACATATTGCAAATGCGCGCGCACTTGCAATATGATTCTATAGTGTAAAAACATCACCTAATGGACATGATGAAATCAACACAACGAGTGATGGAAATGTACAACTATCACTGCCCGGCCATCCTGTGTTCCCATAGCGAGCATTAATATCAGAATGACCGGTAAATGCATTTACAACCATATTTTAATTTTTGGGTTACCAGTTGCACAACAATGCACGTGCATTTGCAATATGATTCTATAGTGAAAAACATCACCTAATGGACATGATGAAATCAACACAACGAGTGATGGAAATGTACAACTATCACTGCTCGGCCATCCTGTGTTCATCAGACCAGTCAATTTCACATTCCTGCAGGATTTTTATAGCATGACAAATTCGTGATGGTACCTGCCCATTGAACCATATTGCAAATGCACAGTGACTTTGCAAAAGTGAGAAAAACATAAACAAATGGACATGATGAAATCAACACAACAGGTGATGGAAATGTACAACTATCACTGCTCAGCCATCCTGTGTTCATCAGACCAGTCAATTTTGCATTTTTGAGCATGTCAAATTTCATATGGTAAATGCACATTGAAACATATTGCAAAATGCGCGCACTTGCAATATGATTCTATAGTGAAAAACATCACCTAATGGACATGATGAAATCAACACAACGAGTGATGGAAATGTACAACTATCACTGCTCGGCCATCCTGTGTCCATCAGACCAGTCAATTTTGCATTTTTGAGCATGTCAAATTTCATATGGTAAATGCACATTGAAACATATTGCAAATGCGCGCGCACTTGCAATATGATTCTATAGTGTAAAAACATCACCTAATGGACATGATGAAATCAACACAACGAGTGATGGAAATGTACAACTATCACTGCCCGGCCATCCTGTGTTCCCATAGCCAGCATTAATATCAGAATGACCGGTAAATGCATTTACAACCATATTTTTATTTTTGGGTTACCAGTTGCACAACAATGCACGTGCATTTGCAAATATGATTCTATAGTGAAAAACATCACCTAATGGACATGATGAAATCAACACAACGAGTGATGGAAATGTACAACTATCACTGCTCGGCCATCCTGTGTCCATCAGACCAGTCAATTTTGCATTTTTTATAGCATGTCAAATTTCATATGGTAAATGCACATTGAAACATATTGCAAATGCGCGCGCACTTGCAATATGATTCTATAGTGTAAAAACATCACCTAATGGACATGATGAAATCAACACAACGAGTGATGGAAATGTACAACTATCACTGCTCGGCCATCCTGTGTCCATCAGACCAGTCAATTTTGCATTTTTGAGCATTTCAAATTTCATATGGTAAATGCACATTGAAACATATTGCAAAATGCGCGCGCACTTGCAATATGATTCTATAGTGTAAAAACATCACCTAATGGACATGATGAAATCAACACAACGAGTGATGGAAATGTACAACTATCACTGCTCGGCCATCCTGTGTTCATCAGACCAGTCAATTTTGCATTTTTGAGCAAGGTCAAATTTCATATGGTAAATGCACATTGAAACATATTGCAAAATGCACGTGCACTTGCAATATGATTATATAGTGAAAAACATCACAAAATGGACATGATGAAGTCAACACAACGAGTGATGGAAAGGAACAACTATCACTGCCCGGCCATCCCGAGTTCATCAGGCCAGTCAATTTTGCATTTCTGCAGGATTTTTGAGCATGTCAAATTTCTTACGTCATTTGGCCCACAAAAAATCCTTATGCACAATTTAAAAAAAATATAAAAAAATATGATAATAAAATTGGACAAAAGTATATTCATACAGTTCTTACACATGTGTAATTGACAAAAAATTGAAAGAATTTCAAAAACGGTCCAGAAAGCACTTTTTAAGGGTGTGTGAAGTTTTTTACAAAATTTTGACATTTTTGACTTTTGACTTTGACTTCCTATGAAATCATATTGGAATTGGACAAAACATATTCCTTATGCGCATGTAAAAAAAAAAAAAAAAAAATTATGATAATAAAATTGGACAAAAGTATATTCATACAGTTCTTACACATGTGTAATTGACAAAAAAATTGAAAGAATTTCAAAAACGGTCCAGAAAGCACTTTTTTAAGGGTGTGTGAAGTTTTTTACAAAATTTTGACATTTTTGACTTTTGACTTTTTGACTTCCTATGAAATCATATTGGAATTGGACAAAACATATTCCTTATGCGCATGTAAAAAAAAAAAAAAAATTATGATAATAAAATTGGACAAAAGTATATTCATACAGTTCTTACACATGTGTAATTGACAAAAATCGAAAGAATTTCGAAAAACGGTCCAGAAAGCACTTTTTATGGGTGTGTGAAGTTTTTTACAAAATTTTGACATTTTTGACTTTTGACTTTTGACTTCCTATGAAATCATATTGGAATTGGACAAAACATATTCCTTATGCGCATATAAAAAAATTAAAAAATTATGATAATAAAATTGGACAAAAGTATATTCATACAGTTCTTACACATGTGTAATTGACAAAAAAATCGAAAGAATTTCGAAAAACGGTCCAGAAAGCACTTTTTAAGGGGTGATAAGTTTTTGAAAAAAGTTCATTTTTTCAAAATTTTACTTTTGGACATTGATTTGGGTTACATATCCAATATGAAAACCCCGGTGGAGCGCATTTGCCCCCTGTTGAATTTTTTAAAGTGTTACAACTGGCAATTACCATATGGCATTTGCAATACACTTTGGATGAATCAACGCCGAATTGGGTGGTATTGGCCAAT